>NC_061508.1:248711377-248765718 GCF_022539505.1 Lolium rigidum | reverse complement strand
GAAGGTGCCGGGCGTGCGGCATCGACCCGTCGCGGCCAAGCCACCGCTGGAGCGCGACGCAGGCGCTGCGGGAGCATCTTCCGCACCACCGGAGACACCACTCCAAGCGGCGATGAACGTGCTGGCGACGCCCATCGCGCAGAACATCGACCCGGCAGCGGCTCAGGCGGAGCTGGAGGCGCAACGCCAGAAGCTGCTCGCGAACGGCGCCGACATCGTCCGGGCGCAGCGCGAGCTGAACCTAACCCTACGTGAGTATAACGCTGCCCATGGCTTTGCTTCAGTTAGCGCTCATGCCGCTAGGATGCCGGAAAACCGGCTTAAGGCTCGCAACCTAGATCAGGATTTGCGTAAGGAAGTTCTTGCCGGCAAAAGTACCTCTGCATCTGTGAGCATCGTAGAGAAACCTAAGTACATTAGCCCGGATAAAACCATAAAAGCTGCTAAGGCGGCAGTAGAGTTGTGCGAGTCGCTTTCCGGAGAGGCTCTGGCAAAACAGCAAGAGCGTGTTAGAGAGCTGCTAGAAACCATTGAGCAGCAGAATGCTGAGCAGCTTGCTAAGCTGAACAAGGCTGCGGCCTCAAAATCCGCGCGTTCAACAAAGAATGCCGGAAGCAAGTCCCATGGGCAGGCATCGTCCCCCCATCCGGACATAAGAAAAGAAAAAGAGATGAATGCGCAGCAGATGACTGTGTATGATCCGGTTCTTGCCGGAAAGCAACAAGCCGGGCAACACGATGCCGGTAGAAAAAGCCAAGGGGCAGATCGAGGCTACGCCAAAGGAGGCTATGCCGGAAACAATCATGCCGGTAGATATGAAACCGGGCAAAATTATCGAGCTGCAAGGGCAGCGTATGAAGAGGAGGAAATGCTTCCCCCGAGGTACCGGCAGGCAAGGGCCGCGGTACCGGAACATTACGATGAAGCTGATTCGACAAGACTCACGGCACACCGGAACCCATTGGGAGAACGCGTGGGAGAAAGACACCTGCCAGAACGGGATGCGAGGCACCGTCTGGATAGAGTGTATTTGTCTGAAATGATCGAGGCAGAAGGTCCTCCGGGTCCAAAATGTTTTGGTCCAAGGATCATGAAAGAGGAACCACCAGTTCGCAACTTCCAGTTGCCCCGTGACACAAAAACATATGATGGCACCACTAAGCCGGAAGATTGGCTCGCGGATTACGTGACCGCGGTATACGTCGCTGGTGGCGGAGGAACCGTAACTGGAGGAGGAAACCGGCGTTGGGCCGTGAGAATTGTACCATCATTCCTGGTGGGACCGGCACGAATCTGGCTGAACAACTTGCCGGCAGGAAGCATAAACGGTTGGTTGGACTTTGAGGAAGCTTTTGTGAGTAATTTCAGCAGCACATACCGGAGGCCCAACAGCCGCAAGCAGCTCGCCTTGTGCGTGCAACGCCCACATGAAACAGACCGGGATTACCTGACCCGGTGGAACTCCACGAGAAACTCCTGCGAAGGGGTGATAGAGGCGCAAGCCATTGCTTGGTTTTGCAATGGATGCCGCAGAGGTTCGCCGTTGTGGCAAAAGCTACAACGGAACATGCCGGTAATCTCGGCGGAGATGATACGTGTGGCGATAGCTACGCATTGGGAGACCCAATGCAACCGAGCAAGACAAGCCGAGCCGGAACAATCAAACCCGCCTCAGCAGCGCCAAGAGCAATACCGGGATAACCGGAACAACAAGAGAAGGGAAGAATTCCCGGATCGAAGGTACGGTCCGCAGCAAGTTGCTGCTGTACAAGATAACTCTGATGCCAGCGGCAGCCAGAGGCAGAAAACCGGATCGCAGCCATGGGCGGGTCCTAAGAAACAATGGGTCGAAAAGAAACCCTGGGGCCAGAAAAAGAATTGGCAGGAACCTGTGAAATACACCATGGAAGCCGCGATGGATCAACCTTGCCGGTGGCACACTCCGAATCCGGCTCACCCGTCAAATCATCTGACGAAGGACTGTTCTTGGACCAAGTACTTGATGCTCAAGGGAGCAGTAAAAGATGCGCAAGCACAAGGGTGCTCCACAATGCTACCACCATCTCAAGATATGCTGCATCGCATCAATTACCACCACCACCACCGCTACCGGAGCAAACGCTCTACCGGTGCAGCCTCACCCAAACCGGCAGCAAGCATCAAGCAAGTTCATCGTGTGGGAGAAGGCAATGGCCAACCACCTCCACCGGCACCTTTGGGTCGGAACATTTACAAGGATCCGGACGTGTGCCGCGTTGTGTTCAGGTCACCGAGCCAACGGACGAGCAAAGCCTACATCGCCGTTCCATGGAGGTGAACGTGGTGATGCCGGCAGTACCAAAATACATGCTGTGGTCGGATCAAGAGATCTCCTGGTCGTTCAAGGATCACCCCAAGGTAATGCCTAATCCGGGTGGTTACGCTCTTGTGGTGGACCCAATCATGAAAGGGCCAACGACTCGCGTCAAGTTCAGCAAAGTGCTGATAGACAATGGGAGCAGCATAAACATCATGTACCTGAGCACACCATGCATACGCTCGGGCATAACAAAAACATGCTATCAGCCAACTCGCACAACTTTCCACGGAATCGTTCCGGGCTTGTCCTGCGCACCAGTGGGAAAAGTCCGGGTGGATGTGTCGTTTGGAGGACGTGACAATTGCCGGGTTGAAAACATTGAGTTCGAGGTGGTGGACTTAGATAGTCCTTACCATGCATTGCCGGGGAGACCGGCATTGGCAGCTTTCATGGCCTCGACTCACACGGCCTATCTCAAGATGAACATGCCGGCACCTCGTGGACCCTTAACTGTGGTGGGAAACTACAAGATTTCGCTGGAAACTGCTTCCGCCGGATCGAACCTGGCAGAGTCGCTGGTGATTGCAGAGGAAAAGAGGAGGATGCAAACTGCGGTAGCGCTGGCTCAGTCTTCACAGTTGAGCTTAGCGGCAATGAGTGCAAGCTTAAACGCACCAGCGTTCAAGCCAACAAAAGAAACAAAGGACATCGTGCTGGATCCGGATTACCCTGAGCGTACCGTTCGTATCGGTGCCGGCCTCAGTGAGGCATAGGAAAGCGCGCTCGTTAGCTTCCTCCATGAGAATCGGAATATCTTTGCCTGGTCTACTGATGACTTGGTAGGTGTTCCGAGGGAGCTGGCTGAGCACTCTTTGAATGTTCGGAAAGATGCTAAGCCGGTGCGACAACCTTTACGCCGGTTTGCTGAGGATAGGAGAAAAATTATTGGAGAAGAAGTGACAAAGTTGTTGGTTGCCGGTTTCATCGTGGAAGTGCTGCATACTGAGTGGCTAGCCAATCCGGTGCTGGTCGAAAAGAAGAAAGAAGAGAACCTCGAAGCAAAAGTTCCAAAGGTGTGGCGCATGTGCATTGACTACACCAACCTGAACAAGGCTTGCCCAAAAGATCCTTTTCCCTTACCCCGGATCGATCAGGTGATTGATTCCACTGCTGGGTGTGAGTTGTTGTCTTTCCTAGATGCTTATTCCGGTTTCCATCAAATCCCCCTGAAAAAGGAAGATCAAATAAAAACTGCGTTCATTACCCCGCACGGGGCTTATTGCTATGTCACTATGCCTTTTGGTTTGCGCAACGCCGGTGCAACGTACCAGCGCTGTATGCAAAAATGCTTGTTTGATCAAATTGGAAAAAATGTGCAAGTCTATGTGGACGATGTCGTGATAAAAACCAAGGTAAAAGATACCTTAATCGACGATATCCGGCAAACATTCGATAACTTAAGAAGGTTCCGGATGAAACTCAATCCGGCAAAATGCACTTTCGGTGTCCCTGTCGGTAAGCTGCTTGGCTTCCTTGTATCAAGCCGGGGCATTGAGGTGAATCCGGTAAAAATCCGGGCAATAGAAAGAATGACTATACCGCACGATCTAAAGGACGTGCAAAAGTTTACCGGAAGCTTGGCATCGCTAAGCCGGTTCATAAGCAGGTTGGGAGAAAAGGCTCTGCCACTCTATGCTCTCATGAAAAAATCCGATACGTTCGTCTGGACCCCTCAGGCAGACGCGGCGTTTAAAGAGCTAAAAACAATGCTAGCCACTGCACCAATATTAGCTTCACCTTTGGAAAGAGAACCCATGTTGTTGTACATAGCAGCAACTAACCGGGTCGTAAGTGTTGTTGTGGTAGTAGAAAGAGAAGAGGAAGGAAAAACCATGCAGAGGCCGGTATACTACCTGAGCGAGGTGCTCTCCCTCTCAAAACAAAACTACCCGCACTTCCAGAAAATGACCTATGGCGTGTTCATGGCCGCCATAAAGCTTAAGCATTACTTTGAGGAGCACCCCATGAAGGTGGTGAGTGAAGCACCCATCTCCGATATCATGTGCAACAAAGATGCTAGCGGTAGGATCGCAAAATGGGCAATCCAGATATCACCGTACGTACCGGTATATGAAAGAAGAGATGCCATAAAATCGCAAGCCCTAGCTGATTTCTTGGTTGATTGGACGGAAATGCAATACAAGCCGCCGAAACACAAGATAGAATACTGGAAGATGCACTTTGACGGATCCAAACTCAAAGAGGGTCTAGGTGCCGGTGTGGTACTTACCTCGCCTAAGGGAGATCATCTCCGGTATGTTTTACAAGTGCATTTCAGGGCATCAAACAATGTCGCTGAATACGAGGCTTTGATCCATGGACTTAAGGTCGCAAAAGAAATCGGTGCACACCGGATCATTTGCTACGGAGATTCAGATCTTGTGGTACAACAATGTTCCGGAGATTGGGACGCAAAAGATGCCAACATGGCTTCATACCGGTTTCACATGCAAAAGATTGCCGGCTTCTTCGAAGGGTGTGAATTTCACCATGTGCCACGAGCGGAAAATGAAGCCGCGGATGCTTTGTCCAAGCTGGGCTCATCTAGGCAAGAAATTCCTCCCGGAATAGCCTTGGCGCACTTGAGAGTACCATCGATCAAACCAAGTCCGGAGTTGGAATCCATCTTCGTACCGGAGTCACATGTTGTACCAATGGATATCGATGAAGGAAACCCGGGGACTGTTCCGGCAAACTCGGGGACTGTTCCGAAAAGCTCGGGGACTGCTGCGTCCATGCCGGAGGAAATAATGCTGGTGGATAGCATGGAGATAGATGTACCGGTGTTCCTGGTTCGGGAGGCATGATACGTCTCCGACGTATCGATAATTTCTTATGTTCCATGCCACATTATTGATGATATCTACATGTTTTATGCACACTTTATGTCATATTCGTGCATTTTCTGGAACTAACCTATTAACAAGATGCCGAAGAGCCAGTTGTTGTTTTCTGCTGTTTTTGGTTTCAGAAATCCTAGTAACGAAATATTCTCGGAATTGGACGAAATCAACGCCCAGGGTCCTATTTTGCCACGAAGCTTCCAGAAGACCGAAGAGGAGTCGAAGTGGGGCCACGAGGCGCCGCCACACTAGGGCGGCGCGGCCCGTGCCCCGGCCGCGCCGACCGTGGTGTGGGGCCCTCGTGTGCCCCCCGCGTTGCCCTTCCGCCTACTTAAAGCCTCCGTCGCGAAACCCCCAGTACCGAGAGCCACGATACGGAAAACCTTACTGAGACGCCGCCGCCGCCAATCCCATCTCGGGGGATTTTGGAGATCTCCTCCGGCACCCTGCCGGAGAGGGGATTCATCTCCCGGAGGACTCTTCACCGCCATGGTCGCCTCCGGAGTGATGAGTGAGTAGTTCACCCCTGGACTATGGGTCCATAGCAGTAGCTAGATGGTTGTCTTCTCCTCATTGTGCTTCATTGTTGGATCTTGTGAGCTGCCTAACATGATCAAGATCATCTATCCGTAATGCTATATGTTGTGTTTGTCGGGATCCGATGGATAGAGAATACTATGTTATGTTAATTATCAAGTTATTACCTATGTGTTGTTTATGATCTTGCATGCTCTCCGTTATTAGTAGAGGCTCCGGCCAAGTTTTTGCTCTTAACTCCAAGAGGGAGTATTTATGCTCGATAGTGGGTTCATGCCTCCATTGAATCGCGGGACGATGACGAGAAAGTTCTAAGGTTGTGGATGTGCTTGTTGCTACTAGGGATAAAACATTGATGCTATGTCCGAGGATGTAGTTATTGATTACATTACGCACCATACTTAATGCAATTGTCTGTTGTTTTGCAACTTAATACTGGAAGGGGTTCGGATGATAGCCTGAAGGTGGACTTTTTAGGCATAGATGCATGCTGGATGGCGGTCTATGTACATTGTCGTAATGCCCAATTAAATCTCACTATATTTATCATGACATGTATGTGCATTGTTATGCCCTCTCTATTTGTCAATTGCCCGACTGTAATTTGTTCACCCAACATGCTTTTATCTTATGGGAGAGACACCTCTAGTGAACTGTGGACCCCGGTCCATTCTTTTATACTCGAAATACAAATTTGCTCGCAATACTTGTTTTACTGTTTTCTTGCAAACAATCATCTTCCACACAATACGGTTAATCCTTTGTTACAGCAAGCCGGTGACATTGACAACCTCACTGTTTCGTTGGGGCAAAGTACTTTGGTTGTGTTGTGCAGGTTCCACGTTGGCGCCGGAATCTCTGGTGTTGCGCCGCACTACATCCCGCCGCCATCAACCTTCAACGTGCTTCTTGACTCCTACTGGTTCGATTAAACCTTGGTTTCTTACTGAGGGAAACTTGCCGCTGTGCGCATCACACCTTCCTCTTGGGGTTCCCAACGGACGTGTCAACTACACGCATCAAGGCACCATCTTGGGTTAAACCTATTAAGGAATTCCTGATCAACGGCACCTTGCCGGTTGACGAAAATGAGTCCAGAAGAATCCAGAGGAGGTCCAAGGCATACACCATCATCAATGGCGAGGTGTACAAGAGAAGTGTTACCGGTGTCCTTCAAAGGTGTGTGGAACTGGAAGAAGGAAAAGAAATGCTTGCAGAGATTCACCAGGGGGAGTGTGGCCACCACGCTTCATCAAGGGCGCTAGTGGCAAAAGTATTCCGGCATGGGTTCTATTGGCCCACTGCTTTGGAAAATGCTGAGGATTTGGTAAGAAAATGCAACGGGTGCCAGAGGTACGCCAAGCAAAACCATACCCCAGCATCTGGTTTAAAAACTATACCGTTAACTTGGCCATTTGTTGTTTGGTGCCTTGACATGGTTGGCCCATTCAAAACTGCAAGGAGCAGCATGACCCACATTCTAGTAATGGTGGATAAGTTCACTAAATGGCTTGAGGTGAAACCTATCGCAAAATGTGATGGGCATACATCTGTGAAGTTCTTGAAAGATGTCATCTTGCGGTATGGCTACCCGCATAGCATTATCACTGACAATGGCTCAAACTTTGCTCAAGGTGAGTTCAAAAGATTTTGCGAGGATAACAATATCCGGTTGGATTTGTGCTCAGTGGCACACCCACAAGGCAATGGCCAAGTTGAAAGAACAAATGCCTTGGTACTTTCCGGTATCAAGCCAAGACTCATAGACGCAGTGGAAAAGTCACCGGGGTGTTGGCTCGATGAGCTACCATCAGTGCTATGGAGCATAAGAACGACTCCAAACCGGTCTACCGGATACACTCCATTCTTTATGGTTTACGGAGCAGAAGCGGTCATACCAACTGACATTCTCCATGACTCACCAAGGGTGCAGCTCTATACCGAAGAAGAGGTAAAAGAGGCCCGAGAAAACGATGTGGACTTGCTAGAAGAAGCAAGAGAATTGGCATTGGCAAGAACAGCCATTTACCAGCAAAACCTCAGACGCTATCATAGCCGGAAGGTTAACCCGAGGGTGTTCCGGGAAGGAGATCTGGTGTTGCGCCTGGTGCAGTGCACTGAAGGCCGGCATAAGCTTTCACCCCCATGGGAGTGACCGTTCATTGTGAGCAAAGCTCTCCACAATGATGCCTACTACTTGATCGATGCACAGGAATGGAAGAAAGGAAAGGCGGACAGATCCGGAGAGGAGACCAAGCGTCCGTGGAACATAGCACTGTTGCGTCCCTTCTACTCATGAAGTTGTGGTGTAAGAAGTTCCTTTTTGTACCTTATTTGCTATGAATAAAAGATGTCGGGACCCCGAATGAGTCTCGGGGACTACCCCTACTAAAGTTGCATGCAATATGTTTATTTTTTCAGTCTACCGGTTGCTTGTTGAACATTTTTTCTTTCCGGTTTAGTAACGTGCTAAACCTACCGGAGTCTTCGACTCTGCTGCTGTCCGCAACCCGGCTTCATGGCAAGCAAGATAAACCGGTAGGAATTAAGCACGTGAACCACGAAAAGAGAGAGTGGGAACGAACAATCCGGAAAAATTTAACTAACCCTGGCTATGCCGGTTTTTTGCGAAAATTTCGAATTATTTCTAAGTTCAAGAAAGTGCTTGCTTGGCGAAAGAACTTTGTGACTCGTACGCCAAAAAACCCAGAGAGGTAGGCAGAGGCAAAGCAAAAGAACCAAGTGTGCATCGAATTGGATGCGGAAACAATTCCGGAATCTTTGCAGTGCAAGATAAAAGCAGAACGATAAGCAAAATGCTAAGTTAATAGACAAACACAACTTAATAAGCTACCGGTATAGCATACCGGCATAACCTGTTGTAGCACAACCAAAAAAATGGCTAAGTTTTATATTACACCATAAACCCCGGCATACCGGGGTAGAATTTAACAAGCATTGTTTTCAAGTAAGCAGGACAGGCAAACATATAGCAGGGAACTACTTAAGCAGTGGGGGCTTCCGGAGGACCAACACCAGCCTCTGCAGCTTCCGGAGGCGCATCACCGGCTCCCGCTCCGGTATCTTCGTCTTCCTCGTCCTCTCCTTCTTCGTCGTCGCTGAGGTCGTCCTTGACGTCGGGAGGAGGGGCGATGAAGGTGCGGACCGGGGCGTACTCAGTGATCCGGTAGGCTCGGTCTTGCCGCTTCGCGGTGAGGACAGGATCCATGTCAGTAGGAGCGTTCTCGCGCACACCCTGGAGGGCGTCCAGATCCAAGTCCTCATACCAGGAGCAGGCGACGCGTAGCGCCGCATCCGCTCCCGCACGAGCCGCTGAGCACTGCCACTCGCGGATTCGCCGGCTGGCACCCTTCAGGCATTCAGAGGTCAGTGTTAAGTTTGCCGGCACCTCCTCCTCGGGCCACAACACCTTGAAGAGGTGGATCGCCACGTCGGGCAGATCGGCAAGGTTCCGGTCCACCGCGCGCATGTGGGCGACCCGCGTAGAGAGGGCGACCAGATGGTCATAAGGATCCCACGGCGCTTCCAGGTTCTTGTACTCCTGCTGAACCCGGCGCTCGATCACCTTCTTCTGCGCAAAGAGCTGCGAGTCCGGGAAAAGCCCTGCAAGACAAAGAAAAAAGGATAAGGACATGAAACCGGAAAATATAAGCTTATAAGCAAAACCGGAAAAGAAAGAAGACAACTTACTGAGGGCAAGCGCGTCGGTTTGCATGACCAGTTGGTCATACTCCTTCTGCTCTCCCTCCAAGCGCGCGGCCTGATCCTCGGCTGCTTTCCGCGCCTTGGCTCCCTCCTCAAGCTCCGCCCGCAACACCACGGTGGAGTTGTTGGCATCCTCCAGAGCTTCGTTCAGCTTGGCCTCAGCGGCGACTTGGGCAGCCTTCATCGCCTCGTTGTGCTTGAGCCCGAGCTGGATCAGCTGGTCCTTCAGCCCCTTGGAATAAAGTTCCTGGGCGTCCAGAGCCTTGCGATGCTCCTTGATGAGCTGCTCTTTTTCACCTAGAGCCCGGAAAGGAAACGTTAACAAAATTGCAACTGGTAAAATGAAAAAGACAAGTCAACCGGAAAATAAGGAGCGGTACCTTGGAGTGCGGCGATCTGAGTCTTGAGGGCTTCGATGGAAGCTTCCGGGATAGCTGTTGTACAAAAAGATTCGTAAGTACTAAGAAAGAAGACCTTCCGGTAAGAAGATGCCGGAGGCACAAAAGCTCACCTTGGCACTTGCTGTGCGCTTCGGTAAGGTCCCGGTGCTCCCAGAGAAGCTCCTCAAAGAGGTGCCTCCGGGCGTCGGCCGTGCTCTGTTCAAGAAAAAGTGTTAGAAAAAGAAGCCGGTTTCTTTGAGTTTTCTACCTAAGTTTCGCGCTAAGAGCTATGTTCTTAACCCGAAACTCGGGGACTGGCTATGCCGGTTTTTTGAAGTTTTCTACCTAAGTTTCGCGCTAAGAGCTATGTTCTTAACCCGAAACTCGGGGACTGGCTATGCCGGTTTTTTGAAGTTTCTACCTAAGTTTCGCGCTAAGAGCTACGTTCTTAACCCGAAACTCGGGGACTGGCTATGCAGGTTTTTTTTGAAGTTTTCTACCTAAGTTTCGCGCTAAGAGCTGTGCTCTCAACACGAAACTCGGGGACTGGGAAGATAGACAAGATCCGGAAAGAAAGAAACCGACACGAATTGCAAAATTGAAAAGAGTTTGGTGAAACTTACCACCATGTTGTTGGTGGCATCATGCCACGCGTTATCCAGCTCCTTCACCGCGCCGCAGCCGCATGAAGTGCTCCTCCGTGCACCGAGGGCCAGAGGGGTCCAGCGCCGGAAGCCGATCCTTCCCCAAGCCGCGTGTAGCTGCGGACACATCCGCAGCATTCCACTTCTCAGCGTAGGGAAGCAAGTGCCCCAGCTCGCGGCCTTCGCGCTTCAGCTCGATGATCCGGCCCAAGACGCCGGAAGGTTTTTCTCCGGCCGCAGCAGCGGCGGGGCCGACGTGCAGCACCAAGGGCTGCGGGCCGGCGGGTGAAGTGCCGGAAGCCGTGGCTTTCCCTTTGAAGGGTTCCGGCTTGAGGAACTTGGTGATCTTGAGGACTTCTGGCGGTGGCGTTGCTGTGGCCCCACCTTGCTCGGCGTTGGGGGTTTCCGGCGGAGGCGTAGGCGAGGTCTTGGGAGGCGGAGGTGCGTCCTGCCCAAGGGTAGAGCTTGTCGGCGCGGAAGAATCCGGCACGGGCTTGGAGGGGGAAGAGTGCGAGCTCTTCTTCTTCAGCATCGGCGCCGATGTTGCTGGCACCGGTATCTTGTTTTTCTGGAGGGGAGATGAGGTCCTCCTCCACGCGGTGTTCTGGAGGTGTTGGGGCTGCGCGCCCCGCACTTGAGGTGCCTCCCAGAGGGGAGGCAGAAGGGTTGCCGGTACCAGAGGGTACCGGTCTTGAGTGAGGAGGAGGAGTTGAGGTCCTTGCGGTTCCCTCAGAGCTCTCCGGCTTCGTGCCGCTAGCGCTCTTGGAGAGCTTAAGCGCAGGGCTGAACAAGAAAGAGAGAAAAGATCAAAAGAGCAAGAGGAAGGAAAAATTTGTAAAACAAAGCAAACAGAGAAACAAAAGCTTACCCAGAGGAGACCGGCATCGTCTTCCCCTTGTAGCGCCTCTTGCCAGCTTCTTTCCCCCCAAGGACTTCCGTCCGGAAGCGTTTGGTGGGAGGAGCTTGGCTTGAGCCGGCATCAGGTGCCGGGGCCTTGTTCTTTTTGCCCTGGGGGACGAGCTTCTCCAGGAACTCCTGGCCAACCTCGGCCTACAGAGGAACCACGTGCTCGTGAACCTGTGTTTTGGGGCCAGCTGAGGGAGCATCTACAGAGGGGAAATAGCAACAATGCATAAGAGACCGGAAGAGGAAGCTACCTCAAGCATAGTGAGATCGTCACTGGAACCAGGAGCTTCAGTCGAGAGGTTACCGGGGCATGAGGTATGGATGCGGGCCATCTTGAGGTCCATCCAATGGATAAAAGGATCCGGATCGACCTTGTCCAGAGGACGCTTCCGGCAGGGCCCTCGCTGCTCCGCTTCGATGCGAGGGAAGCGGTCCTTGGCCTGAAAACAAAGGGAAAATCAGTTAGCCACAACGTAAAAGTTACCGGTAGAACAACCCGGATTGCAATCTCTTACTTCATCAGTTGGAGGGTTGGTGGAGCTGAGAGGTAGGAAGCCCCACTCCCAGTCATCCGGCATGTCAGTCTGGTAGATCTGTTTAGCCTTGAGGACTATGTCCTCCTTGCTTAGAGGGAGGCCGGTGATCTTGGTAGGATCGCCAGGACCGTACATTTCGCTCATCTTATGAGCCCGACGCTTAAGAGGAAGCACCCGGCGTGAGATGAAGGTGCGGATAATGTCGTCAGAGCAGATGTTTGTTTCTTTCCTCAGCTTCTCCATGAAGCGTACGACCCGGTTTGTTTCAATGTGATTCGTCCCAGGGAAGTAGCCCCAGTTGACCTTCGTGGGCGGCGCCGGGTTGAAAGCCGGCAGGTTGATGAGATCTGGGGCCCCGGTGTTCTTCACGTAGAAGAAGGTCGATTGCCATAACCGGCAGGACTCGAGACCGGAAAATTTAAAAAAGGGGCTCCCTTGGCGGGACCCGATAATGCAAGACCCGCATTGAACGGGGGTTTGGGCTTAGGAATGTCCTTGCCCTGGACGGAGTTGATCCGGAGAGAGAAGAAGCGAGCAAAAGTCTCGCGAGTGGGACGGATGCCGATGTAGGCCTCCATAAAAGTAGCATAACAAGAAAGGTAAAAAATGGCATTGCCGGGAAGGTGGTGAGGCTGGAGTTGGTAAAAATCCAGAACTTGGCGGAGGAAATCAGAGGCAGGAAGGCCGAAGCCACGCTCGAAGTGAGCAAGGAAGACTACAAACTCACCGGGTTTGAGTACCGGTTCGATCTCATCGCCAGGAAGCCGGCAGGAAACTCCTTCCGGTATCCTTCTAGACCCGGTAGAGCCAGTCGATTTCGTGCTGCGTGACGTCGGAGCCTTTCCAGGCTCCGCGTGTGATACCGGATAGATCTTTTCCGGGGGCTTGGCTAGAGCTGCCGGCCTCTTGATCTTTGCCGGTATCGGTTTCCATCCGAACAAGATCAGCGGTTAGCCCGTCGGAAGTTTTACTCTGGTGGCTACTGGAGGATCATACGGAGAGAGACTCTTCGCTAGACATACGGATCTGAGAGATGCCGGTTTCTACTCAAAAAACTGGTTTCCCAAGATCTACCCTTGCGCAAAGATCTACGAGTAAGAGAAAAAAGCAAAAGAAAACAGAAAGTAAATATCCTACCGGCCCAAGATCTGAAAAGCAAAGAGGAAGAGGGCAAAGGAGCATTGAGGCTAACCTGGGACGGCGTTAAGCACTGGAGATGGTCGCCGGAGAAGCGGTGAACTTGCAGTCGCCGGCGAGGTCCACCGAAGAAGAAGAACTCGCCGGAGAACTTACGGCGCGGCAGCGGCAGATGTGCTGCGGTGAATCTCCGCGCGGCAAAGCTTGGCAAAGCTTGGCGGAGGCGGAGCGGAAGTTTGCCGGGCGGCGGAGCTCTGGCGGCGAACGGAAGCAGCGAGGGTGCGAGAGGGCTAGAAGCTCTGTGCGCGCGAGGGAGTTAAGAATGCGAAGAGAGGAGGAAGAAGGAGCCGTTTCCCCTTATATAGGAAGAAGAGATAATGGGCTGGAAACCGCTGGGCCGCGGCGGTTCGCTTCGTGGGCCGCCACGTGGCGCGAGGATACACGCGTGGAAAACAGAATGCCACAGGGAAGCCGCACGGATCCGGTACGGCAGCGAGGATCCGGTGTGGCGCCATAAGTGCTGGCGCAGAAGCCGAAGGGAAGTGACCCCTGACACTGGCGCGTCAGGTACAGTGCGCATGTCACTGACATGCACTGTACCCGAGAAATTCTCGACTTCACCGAGGAAAGAGTTAATGTCTAAGATACCGGAGGATAAGATACCGGAAAATACCTTACGAAGAAAGAAGATGCGAGTTCGGCAAAGATGCCGGAAGATCTAAAAATTGACCACCGGAAGGATTAAACCGGTACCTTAAGATATGAGAACCTGGCATGGACCGTTGGATAAGATCCACCGGACTATACCAACTTCGGGGACTAATGTTGGGGGGATGACCCCCGGTATGCCAAAGGCATGCCAAACCGGATGGTTTGAGCCATCAAGATACCGGTTTAATGTTTATACCGGAGCACGAAGTTAAGTGTTTGGTTAACTAAAGCTAAGCCGGTATCCCCAAGAGGGGTATACCGGCACCAGGTAAAGAAGACACCGGGCTACCGGTAAGAAATGCACTATAGCACGTCGGCAGCGCTGGTCAAAGATTCTCTCCAGAGCTAGAAGACAAGGATGAGCTAAGCAAAGTAGCTTTAAACGAAGCCGTGACGATAAAGAAGAGGGTGACGCTGAAAGAAGCCGGAGGACGTCAGCCTCGCTGATTAAAGAAGACCCCGGCGTCATCTATGATTAAAGTAACTTTGTAAAGTAGTTTGTCTAGTCAAAGATGCCATTAGGGTTTCTTCCTCTGTAAGCCACCCTCTCCCCTATATAAGGAGAGGGGGCACACCCGTACTCGGGACGATTAACTGGTAGGTGAGATCTTGTATCCAGAAACTTGTAACTTGTTGAGATCAATGAAGAGAAAGATCTAGAGCAGAGTTCTTCCTTGTGTGTTTCTTCTTCTACCTTTGCCTCTGGCTAAGTTCTTGAGGAAAGCATCCGGAAGTTCATCCAATCTAATCAAAAACCCTCTCCCGAATCCTCTAGCGCCCATTCAGCCCTAACTTAAGCCATCCTATGGCATCTGTCTGTTCACCACGACGACAGGAGACCCTTCATGGAGTTCTCTCGAGGAAGAAGGTGAGGCCTTCCTTCGTGGTGTGGCCGCCTACCCTCTTGTGTGAGGCTAGCACCTCCTCAACGCAGACGTACTCTCTTTTGTGAGGGGAACTGCGGGAAACAAACCTCGCCTCGTATCCGCGCCATCCGGTTGTCTTGCTCCTTACTCTTACTATCATGCTTGTTCATTTACTTATTGCACTTGCCTAGGATCATACTAGGAACATCTCCAGCACTAAAGCAATCACCTTTACCTCCCGCTTTGCTAAAAACTGAAAAGACTTAAAATTTGTGTAGCGCCCATTCACCCCACCTCTTGTTCGCTACGATCCATTCAACGCCCCCTCCTCGATCTCTTCCAATTCATCTTCTCCCTCGCCACCGGCGTCTTCTTCCTCGTCAAACTCCTCCCCTTCGAGCTCCTCCTCCAATCTGTCGTTGTAGTCACCATAATCCGCAAGCGGTTGCGTGTCGATGTCCACGATAGCATCGTTGAGCATGTCAACGAACGACTCCGGCGCGTCATCAACCGCGGGACTTTCATCAACCACCTTGCGCGCATCAGCCGGCTCCGGCGGTGTAGGCACCAAGGCCGCAGTCAAGGCAGCCACCGACGCCATCTTGGCCGTCGGTGGCTTCTTCGCAGCCTTCTTTGGAGCCGGCTTCTTCGGCGCCGGCGCCGCGGCCGCCACCTTGCTGCTCGGCCGCTTCACCCGCTTGGCCGGGACGGTAGGGGCAACTGCAGCAGGGAGCGTCGGGCCAGCGGGGGACGCGTGGACGACGTGCTGCCCCAGCCACTTCCGCTTTTCGGCCGCTGCAACAGCGAGAGCGCGCGACGACGGCGTCGGTGGTGGCTTCCGCGGCGGCACTAGATCCGGATGCGTACGCTACAGCTGGTCCGCGCGGTGCGGCCTTGCCCGGCAGCGACAGAGGGGCGGCTGCATCCATGTCGGGGCGGTCGCGGAGGCTCCGGTGGCTGGAGATGGGTGGGGGCGGCGGAATCGGGCGCAGCGGGTGGAGCGGAAGCGGGAAAGGGAGGAGCTGAAACTTCCTTTGCGCTAAGGGGGGAAATGGATGGAGGCCGGCCTCGCACAACCCCTCCGACCCGGGAACTTGGGGGTCGCGCGGCGCGAATCGGGGCGGCCCAGATTTTTTTTTGGAAATGGGGATCCGATGCGGGATCTGAACGGCGCGTTTTTTTGCCCTCTTAACCGGAAATTAGCGGTTATTATGCTGATGGGGTCGGATGGGGATGCTAGAGATGCTCTTAGTAGTCTTCTTTGAGGCATCCACCCCAATGGAGATATCATCCTCCATAATAAGTGATTTTTGACTATTCGTTCGATGACAAGATCTCCTTCCCGATGTTAATTGTGGTGTTGGAAGATTTAAATTATCTAGGTATGGGCATTCGGATCTTGTTTCGCCATATCGATTTTGGATCTTTTCCCATGGTTGCTTCTTGGAGCATTATCCTCACAATATTTGTCCTGGCTGCTCCTTCGTCGACAAAGGTGTTTCGTATTCTCAGCTTCACATCAACGTCGACCAGGCACCTCGGTTACTTTAATATTTTCACTAACATATTGGTGGTGGTACTCTGTTTTAATGGTTGCGTACCTACACGTTGCTTTGACACTTCGGCTCAAATTAAAATTATGAGATAACCTTTGTTGGTATGTATAGGTTAGTGGTTCGGTAATTTTCTTCGTCTCCCTTCAGAAAAGTACAAAATTGTGTTATAAAAGAAGAAAAAATGTGAAGACCTTAAAGGCTTACTCGTTTCTTTTATAATTTATTTTGCAATCGTTGTAGATGGATCATACATAGTATATCTCTACCATCTACAATTTCGCACTAAAAATATATATAGTACTGATTTTGGAAAAGAGAGATAAGCCCTCTTATGTATTGCGGGTAACCAAACAAATTAAACGTGCGTACACCGGTCCAGCCCCTTCCCCGCGGGCCATATTGGCCAGGTGCATCAACAAAACACGGCCATTTATGTACGTGAGGCCTAATGCCCGCCATTGCCGCTCACATGGTTAAGACTAGGAATGGCACCGCAAGGTATATGTACGGGTAGAGGCGTAGAGCCATCCAATACTCGTACCCGTCACCTTTGATCTTGCTCATCACTCGTACCCATACTCGTTAATGGGTATAATTTGTTTCATACCCGTCATCCGGCAGGGTAAATGGGTACCCGCGGGTAATAATATCGCGCTTACAACACATTAAATTGATCAAAAAAAATATGACATGAGGTGAAGCAATCCTAAATAGGGAACTAATCCTCACTAACCTACCAGTAATTGTGAGATCGGAAAGCGTGAGGTTCAACCTAGCTATGTAAAGGCATGATTAAAGGTGAAATTAAGTACTTTAGAATATTACAGCGGCCTACTTTTCAAATTTAGATGGGTACATGGGTACGTGGATACGGGTTATATGATCCCATGCCCTACCCTCTCTATCCGATTGGTATGATATTTTTCTATTTACGAATCCAATAATTATATTTTACTAGTACAAATGCCCGTGCGTTGCCACGGGTCTTCAAATTTCATTTCTCAGTGCACATATATATATAATTTACAGCTCACTATGAAAATTCAAAACAAATTAGGGTTATTATAATCTACTACTACATGATAATACCGAACGCAATAACAAGACAACATTATTGTTCATACGTGTGAAGTTAGATCTTCTTGTTACTCATCCGCTTAAGTCCCACACCAACCTCTCATTTTGGATGTATTATTGACCGTCATAATCTAGAATAATAATCACCAAAAGTGTCAGAGATTTTGTATTGATGTAGTATAAAGCTTGAACTAATAAAATAATCAACACCTATTTTGGATCGGAGGGAGGACATCAATTTTTCCAAATACTCATCAACTAAATTATTCATTTTTCCAAATACTCATCAACTAAATTATTGAAGTGCATTTTTAGACTATTCGCACAAAAATAAACTTAGTTGAACAGTTAATATAAATCCAAAAGGAACACCACAAACAAGGTAATACATGATGAGCACGTTTGGATAATCTGAAAATTATCTTAATAAATGTCATACCAAAAACAATAGTGGCAAGCAACTCCCTGGGACAACACAACTAACTATGTAGAAGCCCTGTGAAGCATACCAGGGGCCAAGCATTTAAGCTGAAATGATCAAGGATCATAGTTGATACATGCAAGACAAATTTTAGTGCCATGCCCAATTTATCGCCTTAACATGTTGCGACATAATATTGCTTACATCTCACAATTCATATTTAAGAACTGAAGAACCAAGAGGCCATAAATAGACGCCACAGAAACTGACTTACGTCTCCCTGCAAATCAATCAGAACATAAAATGGCACAACCTGCATTTG
Source organism: Lolium rigidum (assembly GCF_022539505.1). Taxonomy (NCBI): domain Eukaryota; kingdom Viridiplantae; phylum Streptophyta; class Magnoliopsida; order Poales; family Poaceae; genus Lolium; species Lolium rigidum. The sequence goes on along the minus strand of NC_061508.1, from coordinate 248,747,697 downwards.
TAAAAAACTCTATTGCCAACCAAGATGTACAACAATGAAGTTTACAACTGCCAGACCAACCCCAACAACTCTAGCATTTATATTAGTATTGAATCAGAACATCAGATTAAATCTCATCACACTGGAGGTAGGCATCCAAAGCATGCTGCTCCTTGGGGTTCTTCAGAGTTTGTTCATCTTGGGAAAGAGGGAACTGTGTGTTCTCTATCTGCTTTCCCTCCAGAAAGCTAGCACGGCACAAACAGTGGTAAATTCCTCTACAAAATGCAAATGTCAGTAAATCAGCCTACGGTTAACTAAGGCATTGTATCCAAAATACACCTCTAGCTTAATCTAGCACTGCTTTGTTTTGATTAGCAAACACATCCGGGATAGTCGTAATCCTACTGGTGTGTTTGGATGCAGTCAGTCAAGACATGCATGCCATTCTCACTCATTTGCTACACTTCTGATGGCGATAAGAGACGAAGTTGATGAATTCTCTACAAACAGAGAGGGAAACAAAATACATTGAGTGAGTGACTTACTATATATGACCACTCAAAGGGAAGAAGAAATGATATATGATGCGCTGGATATTGACAAAAAAATCAGTGTAGAGCTGACGATACTTACTCCCATGGATCATCGCCGACGAGAAGGACATTGTTTTCGTAGTCAACATAAACAAGCTTCCAATCTGAACTTGCAGGATGCTCAAGCTTCCCCTGGAGTCCAAACATGGATGTGATGGCCGATCTCAGCTCACGGTAATCTCTGTACCGTGTCACACCTATAGATCTTTCAACGGATCCAAACTTCTGAATCTGTTTGCATGGATTAGAAGATAGCAATAGCATAAGCAAAAGTGCCAAGTATTATGTTCGCTACCAAAGAACTTTCAGCGGATGTTGCATTTTTTGTAGGTACTTACTGAAGCATACCTTTGTGTATGTCTGCATCGGTGGTTTCATAGGCTTTGCACTTCGCTCAATGCTTTTAAAAGTTACCGATTTTCTGCGAACCTAATTATGCAGCAAGTTACACATTAAGAAAAATGCCTATGTAAAGGAAATCTATCAATTGAACATCAAGGAAGCATAGCACCTTATTCATTCTCATTTATTGTAGAATGGCATTCTCACAACCCATAAAAAACATCTCACATCCTCGGCCAAAGTATTATATTTCCTGGTGTCTTTAGTAAGTTCCTTAGAACATCCAGAAGAGCTTTCCTAATAAGACAATGCTAGAATTAGTGAATGACACGACTTTTAAAATTCTGATGCGTGTATTTACGTGTATTTAATCGACATACTGAACTCTGGCAACTCCTTGTATCAACTTAAAAAGCTGAAGGGTCATCCATTGTTCTAGCAACAAATGCAAACACCATGGTTTCTGGGCATACTCTTTTGTACCATTTACATGTAAAAAATTGCATTAAAAAATCTCAACAGGGTCATCCCATGCTTCATTACGTAATCATGCTCTTACAAATAGAAGCCTTGATTTTGCCTGACTGCCACAGAAGGTTGTTCATCCGAAACAAAGTGTTCAGAATGAATAAATAGACTTTCGAAGAAAATGTTATTTAGCATTTGTGGATATTTGTTGGTAAGAATCAGACTGTTCAGAAACACTCAAGTCCACCATGGTAAATGGTGAAGTCAATTGGTGCTAGTTAAGTAGATAATTTTGATTGCGAAGGATTTGAACACTTCACATACCATTGTCATGGCTGGCTGTTGTTGTTGCAGATGATACAAAGATAATCCCATCTTATCCCACAAGAATACATTTGGGGACGCCACCAGCTCCAGGCTTAGCCAACTCCGAACCACCACTACCACTACCAACAACAGCAACGATAGTTAACTGCTATCAGTGCTGCTGTAGTTAGCTAGCTGAGACTGAGTTTGAGTTAGGTTGCACTTGTAAAAAGGTAATGTCAAATGGATCCATAGCACATTGACCAATGCTTTGTCAGAATACTTTGCGAACAATAAATGCGGGTGCGAGAGAGGTAATTCTTATAGTTACTTTTAGCATCTTTCGACATCATTCTTCAGAAAATATCCCAACACATAGCAGACTCTAGGCATGTGATTTTTGCTAATGAAAATTAATTTGTAAGCTCATCAGTAATCATTTATAAGAAATAATAGCGTGTCCACCTATACGAGAGCATGGTATTAGTCTGAATTCCATGGTAGGACTAATATCATGATGAAAAAGAATAAAGGAATTACACATTGACCGATTTCTTACTTTCTTGAACCTTGATAGGACAAATATTCTCAACATTAGAATCACCATTGATTAGAAATTAGGAAATAGCATATCAAAACGAGCAAAGAAATAACATTTTAAAAATATATAACAATATTTCCTTTCATCTTTACTATGAATAATTAATGACTGTAGATTGAATGGCTTCTTGCTTTTCTAAAACTTAATATGATAATTTTATCATCATTAGAATTTCTATTGATTAGAAATTAGGAAACTACATATCAAAATAATCAAACAAATATTTTTTTCAAAATATATAAACGTTGTGCTCAAAGCAGCTCGGAAGATCATACCACGTATTAGAAGAAGATACTGTTCTACAGACTCATCTTGAAGACATAATACTCACCTACGAGTTTGTATCAAACGCAAGAAAAGTAAAAAAATTCAGGATTTGTTATGCATTTTTCAACCATTTGAACAATTCATGGATGTAATTTAAATGAAAGGAGGACAAATGGATCAGACCTCCTGAGCGGCACACCGATGGCCAATCAACCTACGCAACGGTGGCTACCTGGTTGGAGAGGGAAGGACAGTGTAGGCGGCAAACCTCGGCAGCGGCTGTGTCAGTGGGAGACAGTTAAGAGGCAATGGATTCCAGAGATCATCCCTAAAAAATCAAACCAATTAAACTTCAGATGGCATGGCAACACACTGTGTACTACAACCAGATGACATGACAACACATATCCGCATAATTTCATTCTAGTGCATGTCATATAACAAAAAATGGATTAGTACAGCTTAATAAACAACTAAATGAACAGCAATATGCACTATGGTATCACCTATGTTTCCTCGCAGACTTATCTTGGTGTGAGTCCCCGAGCTGGCACACTCGATATAAGGGCTGGAAGGAGACCAACTTAGCCTCTACAAATATGTATTGATGCCACTCCTAGTGCTGACAACATTTTACATACACATCATTTCAGTTACTGTTTCTAGTACCTAATTGAAATGCATAACCGGCAATGTGCATTGTACTCACCAAAATCTGCAAGCTGACATCATGTGTTACTCCTATTCCGGTGTTCATCTGCAAGAAGACATGAACATGTACTGTACCAGGAGAACTATTAAAGCAACGGACCACAACACTAAACACAGAAATCATTGGTTTCATGCTATTAAGATTTTAATCCGGAGAGCAGAGCACCAATTCAAGAAAGTAGCAGACTATGGATAAATTTTCCTAAGAATTAAAACAAAACTATTAGGATAACACAGATTACATGAAAAATGGTACACTAATGAGTACTCACCGACAAGATCAGGAAGTGTGTTGTTGCGTGTCCTCTGATACATGGTCAGTCAACAACTCAAGGACCACAACTTGCGAGCAGATCAAGCCTCCTGTCAACTAATAGCTCTGAGCTAGGTAGCTACTGGTGCCATGGACACCGCTACCGATCTAGCTGTTAGCCTTGTTGGAGCCAAGAGTGTTTAGACCTCAACGACAGTCTGATGCCTCACACCTTGGCAACTTCTTGATAGCAAATTCCAGCAGGGAGAGATAGCAACCCTCTATCTCTGATTGAAGGCATAAAATATAATCGTCAAGTTCATCATCATTCTTCAGGAGACGAATAAGAAAAAAGCCATGGAAATTTTGGACAATATTGAGCTCTGCATCCAGTCTTCCCTAAAAGACCGGCTTCTCTCTTCCAAAAATATTCTAGTAAACATGATGGGCATTGTCTATCTCTACTCTTTTATCTGGTATTGCACGGGGGCTTTGTAGTACTGTTCTACTTGACCATGAAATCTAGAGAATTGAGATAAACATATGTTGCTTGATATTTTCTCAATTAACGCTAGCCTGTTGGTGCTGTACCAGTACTTACTGTGCTTGATATTTTCTCGATTAGCAGTGATATCTATTTCTGTTTCCATCTAATTTGATTCTAGTCTGCAAGTTTGCTAGTAGTATGAGACTACCTGATTCCATACTTCCCAGTCCAGAACGCCAACCAGCCGCAGCACAACGGCAGATTCACAAGTCCTAAATCCCAATCTCCAATCCAAAGCAAAGAAGCTCAGATCGGCCCACGCCGCACGGCTGCAGATGTATGTAGCGACAGCAACATAATAAACAACAACGGTTGCTAGTATAGCTGGAGCCCATGGAGGCATACCTAGGCGGCGCGGCCCTCAGTCGACGATCTGGTCCTGCAGCCCGTCGATCTAAGCCCCGCAGCCGACGATCTGGCCCCCAAGCCGGGCAGCGACGCGGGCGAGGCTGAGGGTTGCCTTCGTCTCTGGCCATGCTGCCAGGATCAAGGGGGATCCCCACATACATGTGTGGTGGAGAAGAAGGGCGCATCAGCTGATTCCAGGTATGCTCGGCAGCGCACATATGCGGGGTCGGAGAGGTTAGGGGAGGACAGTGGGAGGTGGGCTCACCGTCGACGGGGAAGATGGAGTGGCGGCGGTAGTCCACTGCGACCGAGAGGTTCACAGGATAGCCGGTTCGGCGGCGTGGGCGGCGCGCTCCGGATTGCACTGGAGACGGTGCTGCCGCCTTGTCTCCATCCTTGTCGTCGTCGTTGCCGCATTGGTGGTCGGGGTGAGCGGCAGGAGGAGCACAACGGCGGCGGCCTCCGCCTGCCCCTGGTATCGTGAGATCGGATCCAGGGATTGGGGTTGGGGCACGACGAGGAGGTTTCCTGCTGGCTTGGCCCACCTGTCAGCGCACGCGTGAGGGCAAACGACGAAGGACGTAGGTAGGTTGGACGACCAAACGTATTGTGGCAGAATAAGGAACCAGTTTAGTCTTTTTAAGTAGTAGAGATTTCATACTTGTACTTCTATTGAATTTTTACCTAGTACGTACGCGGGCGGAACTACACCCCGGGTAACCAGGACCATGGCCCGGGGCGCAGCAAACATTCTGGCCTACTACTTATAAAAGTTTTTTAGTTGGCCTGGGTTGTAGCCCCAGTACTTAGTTGGCCCATCTTCTGATTTGGAAACGAAACTAGCGAGCGAACACAAACCTCGATCCCTGGCTACATATCTCGCTGCGGTAGGACGCGCGCCGCCACATGCCCACGACACGCCGTCGTTGCCGCCTTCCCCGCACTGCAGGCCGACTTTCCGCCCCTAGCCCGCACCCGGAGGCTTCCTGGATGAGTTCCAGCCATCCCTAGCTCTAGCCAAGCTGCTGGCCTATTGTGCTGTCGAGTGCCGTTGCTGGCGCGGCCTCTGTTCGACCGTTGGCCGGCGACAGCGGAGTGCCCTGTGATGCGGCTTTGCATCTCCTGGTTGAGCCACCAACCATGATGGAGGAACACATGTCGCCTGCAAGCGGTGGCTGCGGGAGAGATTCCCAGTAGTATGAATTTTTATAGCTGGGGCTCAACTGGGGTGTGGAGAAGGGATCATTGCTGAAGTAGTTGAGGACCTCAAGGGAGGAACCGATGGTGTTGGTAGCGGTGGCCGGTGATAGGTCCAGGACATAAAAGCAATGAGTGTCTAAGGGGTAGTAGGGATTGGGATGGGGTGTGGAGAAGCATACACAGTTAGGTCCCTTGGGAAAATTCATAGCTCGAATAGGTAGTTCTGCATTAAGATCAATGTCGTAGAGAAATGCACTGTCAGTAGAGTCTGTGAGCAGGATGCAGCTCTCTTTCAGTAGAATTGAGAAGAGGTGCATGGACTTTACATGGTGATCCGATTCAAACCTGAAACGCGGCTTATGCAGCTTCAAAGGGTTTATCAACGCTTCTTTTTTTTTGATTCTCCGGTTCTGAAGGCATGGTTGATGGTTCTGTTTTTCCTGCTGACGGATAGAAGAGGTGCTTCCAAGGGTCAAGGAGATATAAGGATCTGATACGAGTGTTGGAGTCCTGCAGTATTAGATTCAGAAACCGACGATTCATCCTTTTGGAAGTGCAAACTGAATAATCGAGCCTTCGCCGTCTGGCCTGAATCTGAAAAGAAAAGACAAGAATCAGTACTAATAACTAACTAAACTATTCAGACTGTAGAAAAGAACATTAAAGATGTAAATTTTCGCGCCTGCAGCAAACCCTAGGTGGCTCCAATTCCTATTTATCCATGTCCAGTTTTGAGCCGCAGAGACGTGAATTATGCAAGCTGTACAAACCAAACCAGATGGGGGCTTTCACCTGAATCTGATGTTTGACTGATGGAGGCGGAGGGGATCTATAGTATGATGCGCCTACGGTGGCCGACCGGCAAAACCGATGCCCTAGTACACGCGCCGGCGATTGATCCAAAACCCAGTGACGTTAGGAAGTTTTAACTAGGAATGGCAATGGGTACCTATGATCAGTGGTAGAGCTAGAATTGGAGCAAGCCCCGGGCAAAAGAAAAAAAAAAGCGCAAGACCTAACAAAAGATCTCCCTGAAAAGAAATGAAATTTGGTACTGAGTGGAAAGCTGAACATATAAATTCAACTAAATTGTTAACAATCCAGCACGATACACATAGTTTGGGTAGTTTCTTCTGCTTGGGAATTCACCCATTGGTGGCGTGTTAAGGTAAAATCGCTTCATATTTTATTCTAAAACATAAAATTGATTACCAAAGCTAGTATTAAGTCTAGAAATCTGTTCAGCTGGTAAAAATATTGATGTCTAGAAATATGTTCAGCTGGTAAAAATATTGATGTCGAATAATTAAAGCAAACACACGTTCTCGACACACAAATACATGTATTACCTAGCAGTGGAGTCTTGAGCCCTGGACTATATGCGTATCCTCCGTCGAGGAGGGCGTCGGCACCTACACCTTCGACATGCTGAAAAAAGTATGGACTCGTCAGGTGGGCAACCAGTGGGTTATGCCCTTCTACGGCACCTACACCTACGGAATATGTTCCCGAGCTCAACCTTTACTTCGCCCTATCAGCTGACAGCCCCCGCCGCCTGTGCGCTTTGGATTGCGCTAGTACAACGCCCTCTGCTGCTGCCGGGCCACCATCATTGCGGCATACCTTTGATTGTTTCGACCACCTGCCGGAGAAGTGGTCGCCATACAAGTCCCACCTGGTGAACCTGGGCTCGGGCAGCTTCTGCATCGTTTCCCTCTGTGAGAACATGAGGCGCCAGTTTGCTGTTTTCACCGGTGTGGAGGTAAAACCCTGCAACGATGGAGATGGTCCTCTCCGGATGATCAGGCACCTGTCTAAACGTTACAGCCTTGGATCTCATAGCATCAAGTGTACTACGTGCTCTGAACCATTTAGTTGCTTGTTCTGGTTGCTGCTCCTTGGAACTAGTACTCCTAGCTTTTACTATGTTGCTGCAATATGTATCATTCATTTTGGGCGCTGCTATGAAGCACCCTGCTACTGCAATACTACTTGGTTGAATGCTTATTAAACTAGCATAAGTTCCTGTTAAATAGTCTATCATTGTATCTTGTTACTTGCAAAGAGTTCATTCTGCAGATCATAACAGAATTTTTTTTGCAGGTAAAAGAGGATTTTATTACTACATAGGGTTTACAAGTTCATCTACATAGGGTTTACAAGTTCATGATCGAGCACCTGAACCAAAGACGATTTTATAACTCAATAAACACCATTGTTCAAAATATCGACCGAGATACCGATTTATCGTAAATAGGGTGGTAACCGATAAGATTTCGACTATATCGACTAATTTATCGTGCCACCGATATTTCGGCCGATTTTCTGTCTGAGAGCCGATATTTCTCCCGATTTTCACTCTCATGGCCGATATTTCGGCTGACTGTCACTGAAATTTTGTATGGCAGTCAATATTTTCGTCCTTATGGTTTTGTAGAACTGTGCATTCACTCAAATTTTTTTCTTTTTTATTGATTCAAATGCAAGGAATAAAGGTAATACTTCTATTTAATGTTCCAATATTATTTTTGTATAGTATATTATACAAATTTTAATGTCGAAAATTAAGATTTAGAAAAAAATAGGACGATAAATGACGGACTGATAAAATCGATTAATTGGCCGATAAATGATTAATCTCCATTTTAAGGTCGACCGATAAGTTAAGATTAACGATATCTTGAACATTGATAAACACACGACCATCCTGACGCCATGGCGGCGGCGCTGCCGGATTTGTCAGGGGCGCACATGGATTTGCTCACCGGCGATAGAATTGCGGTGGACGGTGCGTCAAATAGGGAGGCGGTGCGGTGGAAGAGAACGTGGGTTTCATTCCACATCAGACGCTCCGACCTTAGACATTCCATATGGTCTGATCCGTAATTTTTTTAGAGGGCCGTGTATATAACCCGGGCCGATCGCTATATATCCAGTCTGACCCAAAACCCTACAAACTGTATATCGGCCGCTAAACTTGCTTTTTATGGCGCTTGGGTGTTGGGTGGGAGAAACTGCAACCTACAACGGAAAATAGGGCGTCGATAGCTAGCGATTTTCACGGATATATGTAGGCCGTCTGCCGAATTACCGACGCCGAACTTCTCTCTCCACGTTCTCTCTCTTCCGCCGCCTCATGCAAATCCAGTGTGGCACCTGAAACGGACGCCTCACGGCTCTAAGACTTTCTAGCACGACTAGGTTTTGGATTGATCGCCGCTGCGTGTGCTAGGGTATTGCTTTTACCGATCAGCCGCCGTAGGCTCATCAGACTAATCCCCTCCGCAACTCCACCTCCGTCTCCGCTGGTAAAACAGCAGATCCAGTTTGGTTTGTAAATTTCATGATTAACGTATTTGACAGCCCAAAATTGGCCAGGGATAAAGAGGAACTGGAGGCACCTAGGGGTTTGCTGCAGGTGTGAAAATTTACATATATTTGATCTTTTTGAACTTAACTTATAGTACTATATTTGATATTCGTTTCTACAGTATCGGGTATCTCAGTCTGAATATAGTTAATTAGTACTAGCACTGATTCTTTTCCTTTTCTTTTACTTTTGAGAGCCAGGCCAGACGGTGAGGTCTCGATTATTCAGTTTGGACTTTGGAGAGGATGAAGCGTCGGTTTGTGAACCTGATAGTGCAGGACGTCAACACTAGCATCAAATCGTTGTACCTCATCGACCCTTGGAAGCACCTCTTCTACCCGCCAACAGCAGAAAGACAAGCAGCAGTGCACGCAAATCTGGAGAAGGAAAAACGAGGAGCATCGATAGATACTTTGAGGTTGCACAAGCCACACTTCAGGTTTGGATTTGATCCCCGTGGCAAGCCCATGCACTTGTCTGTTCTATTGAACGAGAACAGCCTCCTGCTCGCACACTCATCTCCCGACACTCCATTTCTCTACGACATTGACCTGAACGCGGGACTGCCAATCCCCCGTATGAATTTTTCCAAGGGAGCCAACTGCATATCTTTCTCTACACCCCATCCCCATCCCTACTACCCCTCAAAGACTCACTGCTTGTATGTCTTGGACCTATCACCGGCAACCACCGTCAATCCCATCGGTCCCTCCTTCGAGGTCCTCAACTACTTCAATAGAAAGCACTCCTCTCAGCCCCATTTGCAACCAATCTATGAAAACTCATTCTACTGGCATGATCTTCCTCAGCCACCTCTTGCAGGCGACATGTGTTCCTCCATCATGGTCGGTGGCTCAACCATATGTGTATCCTCCGTCGAGGAGGGTGTCGGTGCCTACACCTTCGACATGGTGAACAAAGTATGGACTCGTCTGGCCGGCAACGAGTGGGTTATGCCCTTCTATGGCAAAGCCGAATATGTTCCCGAGCTCAGCCTTTACTTCGCCCTATCGGCTGACAGCCCCCGCCGCCTGTGCGCTTTGGATTGCTCTAGTACAATGCACCCTGCCCCTGTTGCTGCCGGGCCACCAACGTTGCGGCATACATTTGATTGTCTCGACCACCTGCCGGAGAAGTGGTCGCCGTACAAGTCCCACCTCGTGAACCTCGGCTCGGGCAGCTTCTGCATTGTTTCCCTCTGTGAGAACATGAAGCGCCAGTTTGCTGTTTTCACCGGTGTGGAGGTAAAAGCCTGCAACGATGGAGATAGTCCTCTCCGGATAATCAGGCACCTGTCTAAACGTTACAGCCTTGGATCTCATAGCGTCAAGTGTGTGCTCTGAACCATTTAGTTGCTTGTTCTGGTTGCTGCTCCTTGGAACTAGTAGCTTTTACTCTGTAGCAATATGTATCATTCAGTTTGGGCGCTGCTATGAAGCGCCCTGCTACTGCAATACTACTTGGTTGAATGCTTATTAAACTAGCATAATTTCCTGTTAAATAGTCTATCATTGTATCTTGTTACTTGCAAAGAGTTCATTCTGCAGATCATAACAGTGTTTTTTTGCGGGTAAAAGAGGATTTTATTACTACATAGGGTTTACAAGGAGTTCATGATCGAGCACCTGAACCAAAGACGATTTTATTACTCAATTGGGTTAGAAGGAGTGCACAATGCAAGGGGACCTTGTTAGGGTGTGGGAAAAAAGAAGAGATATAAAGAAAGTTACTCTCTGACCTATGAGTCCCACCGGTAAGAACACTTACAGGAGGTAAGGTTTTAGGGGTCTGACAATGAACATTTGCTTCTAAAAGTTATTAGAGTGTCATGTGTCCTTGCTATAGGTGCTCAAAATTTGGTGAGTCTGCTAGAATTGCTATAAAAAAAGCACCAACAAAGTAGGAATTATGTAAAACCAGACGTGGATGGGACGGTTAGGCAGCTCCATCGCTGCAGAAGTTCACCAGTTATTCACTAGTTTCTCTAAAATTGCGTATAAAACTATCCACCAGCCAAAAATATATACATTTATTTCCAATATGAACATGAGTCGGACCACTAGACCAGTCTAAATATCACCAATAGCAAAATGAATGATCATTCACGGATTCAAACCTTCGTATAGGGACTGGTCACGATTTCCCTCCTACTAGCTACTAGAGTTCACCACAGAATCCACAAAATTTCTCCTAACATTGATAGATGTGGCAGATCTGAAACTGGAAAGCATATCATTCTCCACTGCACCTTTCATAGAGCTATTTGGTTTCACTCCTATCTCGCTATGAAAACTGATGCTTTTATTTCGAGGAAGTAAAACTGATGCTTCAAACGTCAACTCTTGGGCTGAGTTTACTCATATTATTATTTCTCAAGCTCCAGATCCCTCCGTTCTTAATTGCTCTCTCTAACTTAAAGAAACGTTTCTCTACATTCTATCTTTCACTTAACCTCTGCAGCACCTCGGCGAGGTGCGGCCATTTGGCCAGCTCCTCGAGGTCGTTGACCTCGCGAGATGCCGCGAGGGCGGCCTGCAGCTCGGGGTCGTCGTCCTCCTCAGGTTGGGACTGTGGCGCTAACGCGGCCCGCGACGGAGTAGCCGCGGGTTCGTTGATGTAGAGGCCGCCAGGGCGGTGGCCAGCCCTCCTAGCCGGCGTGCGCGGCTGCGCGCGAAGCCTCGCTGTCGCCGAGGTGAAGCAGGTGCGCCCGCACGCATCGTGCTCCACCTCGAACCACAAGTCCCAGTAGGGACTCGTGTCGTTGTAGGCGGGGTCCTCTCGGAGGTCCGCCGGCAGCTGCGCGCGCCGCCTATGGATCTCCTTCAGGCGTGCACGGACGGTGGGGGAGGTGCACGTCACCCCACGGCATTGGGGCCCCGGCCTCCCAGAAGATCTGCGCCACCACGGCGGTGACGTAGATCTGGTCGCGGATGGCCGCCGACGGCCCCATGTCGAAAGCCGCTGGCGCGGCTCGCCGGCTGCCGCCTACCTCGTGGTCGTTCGCCGATGGTGAGAACTCGCGCTTCGGTGCCATGCCTGGCGCGTGCCCAACAGATTGGCGTGTTTCATCGGCGTTTCGCCCGCGCGGGAAACGACATGCGCGGCAACACCGTTTCCCGCCCCCGTCGTGGCTATATATGGTGGACACCGGCGGGGGTGACGGGCACACCACATGGCAGCGGTGGAGGCGGAGGCAGCGGCGAAGAGAGTCCTGTGGAACTCCTCTCTCGCCGAGGCCCTCGAACAACGCAGGCGGCAGGACGAGATGTCCGATCCTCGGCGTGCGCGGCGCAAGGAGTGTGTGAAGCGCTCGCGCTTCGACGACGGCACCGGCCCCTCCATCGGCCAGTAGTAAATAGCGCGACTACGAGTAACCCGGCCGTGGTAGACCTCGCGACGACGAGTAGGTACGGCCGTTGTAGTTTAAAGTTAACTCGACTAACCATCTCTGTAAAGATGATACTTTTAGCCAATCAATTTTAATGAAGGAATATTTTAGGTCCCGACGCATTTTCGGTCCGCGCTGACGCAAACAGTCGCACAGGTACCACGTGTCGCCTGGCAGGTCCTGCCGCCACAATGAAGTGGTCGTTTTTGACAATTTTAATTGGAGGTGGTCTTTTTTGACAATTCGTTGGGGCAGGTGGTCCTTTATGTCAAAATTTCCTCCCACAAGGCTCCCTATGGGCCGGGTCATACTGGATTTGATTTTGTGTTGTACATGTTAACTACAAAAATCTTGGTTCAATTTTACATAGTTTGATATTTAGAAAAAATATATTATAAACAGAGGTAATATAAGAGAGTTCGGATAGAGATCTATTTGTTCTTTTTATATTGGTATTTCACACATAAAAATCCGGATAGTGCGTACCATAGCCACACAACCTGCAATATAACACATTTGCCACACTTTATACTTAAAATAATTGGAGATTTTCTGTATTGAACACACGGTGACACATGATGTGCCAAATATGCAAAATACAAAAGGGTTAAAGTGTGGCAAATATGCAAACCCAAAAAAAAGGAGAAGGAGAAAGAAAACCCCCAAAAAAGAACTACTAGTCGAGTTGTCGCATATTTCGCTGGTCCAGAGTTAGGGCATCTCCAACCGGGCGACCCATCCCGCGCCCGCGCGTCCGGATGGGTCCAGCCGGACAAAAACCCGGCCCAGCGCGCGGACCCATCCCTAAAATGGATGCCCGCGGCGTCCGGAACGACGCAAACCCGGCCCAAATCTTGGCCGGGTTTGCGTGGCCGCGGACGCGAAAGGCTGGTCGCTCGCGTCCGCCCGCTGTCCGCCCCTGGCCCGCGTGTCATAGGCATAAATAATATGTTTCATTAAATAGAACTCATTACAAATTTTTTTTAGCTACTACTTCTATCCTATACGTACGGGGCCGGCGGCCTCGCCGGCGACTCCTCGCCGGCTCGCCGTCGGGGCCGTGGATTTCACTCGACGCGGGCGGCCTGTACGCGTGAGGATTCCACTCCAGCTTTCTACGGGCTGGGTGGCGCGTCGGCGGCGGCGCGGGCGGCTTCGCGGGCCTCGGCAGCTTGGACGGAGGGCATCATCCTCCTCCTTTCCGCCAGCGCAGCTCGGGCGCGCTCGCGCTCCGCCTCCTGAGGCGGAACCATCCGCTTCCCGCATAGCTCAAGCTCCTGCAGGGCGGCGCGTTCCACAGCGGTGCGCGCCTCCAGGCGGACGCGGCCGGCTTTGTGGGCCTCGTGGTTGCCCTGCCGCCGGCGCATGCGCTCTTGCCGGCCGCGCTCCGCCGACGCAGCTTCCTCCCGGGCGCGCCGCTCGGGCGACGGCATCTGGATGAGGTCACGGGCTGCTCGCATAGCGAGCAGCTCGTTCTTCCGGCCGAGGAGGTCGCCTAGCGGCGGCGGCCGGCCCGCCGGATGCCCTCGTGCTCCTTCGTCACGCGCGTGAGGTCGGCGAGACGCTCCTCGATGGCGGCGTTGATGTTCGCCGGCGCGAGGTCCTCCGCGGCGACGGGCTCCTCCGCGGCGTCCGCCCTCCTCCACGGCCGCGTACCGGCCGTCCGGGGTCTCGTGCCGGCCCTCCGCGGCCGCTTCCCCCATCTCCGCGTCACCGGCCTTCTTTGCCGCCGCCTCGGCAGCGACGCGGAGCGCCTCGTCGTCGGCGACCCACCGCGAGTCCGCGCGCTCCTCCTCGTCCGTCCGCGGGAACCTGGCCCGGGCGGCGAGGAGAGCTTGGCCCATGTGGACTGAAGGGTGCGCGGCATGGCGCCGGAGAAGGTGGAGGGAAGAGAACGGTGATGCGGTCCGGGTGAGACCGCCGCCGTCTTTATAGCCGGCGGTCTGGCGGGAAACTTGGGCGCGAGCGCGCGCCAATGGCGTTTTCGCGCGCGGGAACCTTGGTGCGCGCGGGATCTTTCCCGCGCGTTCCACCGCCCACCATGGCTGTCCCGTCGAGGCCTGCCATGGCGCAGCGCCGCGCAGCGAAGACGAACCACGTGGCGTCTCTTTGGGTCGCCGCGTGCAACCCAAACGGACACGCGGACGCGGGGCGCTGTCCGCGTGTCCGGGCGGGCACGCAAACGGCCCAAAACGGACGGCCCAGCGCGTCCGTTTGGGTCGCCCGGTTGGAGATGCCCTTAGACTCCAGTCCAGTTGTCCAAACCCCAAGTGCGAAATCGGAAATTCTCAGCCACAGGCCACCAACGAAAGCAAAATCAGAACTACTCTCCCATGGCCATGGCGACGGCGAAAATGGTGGTTCTGGTCCCCGGCCAAGGCATTAGCCACCTCACCCCCATGATGGAGTTCGCCGAGGTCTGCCTCCGTCGCGGCCTCGCCGTCACCGTCGTCGTCTCGGACCCAACCCTCACCGCCCCGGCCTTCCGCTCCGCCATCTGCCGGTACGCTTCCCGGCTCCCATCTCTCGCCGTCCACTCCCTACCTCCCCCTCCCCCTCCCGCCCACCTCGGCGCCGTCCACCCCTTCATCCGCATGCAGGCCGCCTTCCGCTCCCAGGCACCCAGCCTGCGAGACTTCCTCCGCGGCCTCCCCGCCGTCCACGCGCTCGTCGCCGACATGTTCGCCGTCGATGCCCTCGACGTCGCCGCGGAGGTGGGCGTCCCGGGGCACCTCTTCTACTGCACGGGCGCCAACAACCTCGCCGTCTTCCTCCAGTTGCCTTCATTTTGCTCCAGGAGCGGCGCGGACCTGAAAGATCTCGGCGACGCGCCAGTGTCGTTCCCCGGCGTGCGCACGATGCCGGCGTCCCACCTGGTCGACGGGGTGCTCGACAGCGGGACCGAACTATACGCGGTCGTGCTGGACGTGTTCGGTCGGATGTCTGCGGCGCGTGGCATTCTGGTGAACACCTTCGAGGCGCTGGAGGGCTCGGTGATGGCGGCGATTAGAGAAGGCCGCTGCCTCCCTGACCACGCCAAAACCTCGGTCTACTGTGTTGGGCCGTTGATCGCGGACGGGGAGACGGAGGAGGAAAGGCATCCATGTCTCCCGTGGCTTGACGCTCAGCCAGAGCGCAGTGTCGTGTTCATCTGCTTCGGCAGCCGGTGCACCGTGTCGCTGGAGCAGATAACTGAGATGGCCAAGGGGCTCGAGAAGTCCGGGCACAGGTTCCTGTGGGTGCTGCGTGCGCCTCCTGCCTTCGCTGCGGCCGCCGCCGAACCGGATGCGGCGCTTTCTCTTCTCCCAGAGGGGTTCTTGGCACGGACCGCAGACAGGGGCCTCGTGGTGACCGCGTCCTGGGTGCCGTAGGTGGACGTGCTGCGTCACGCCTCCACTGGTGCCTTCGTAACGCACTGCGGATGGAACTCAACGCTGGAGGCAGTGGTGACTGGCATGCCTATGGTGTGCTGGCCGCTGGAAGCCGAGCAGTGGATGAACAAGGTGTACATTGTGGAGGAGATGAAGGTTGGCATCGAGGTTAGAGGATATAAACCTGGGGAGCTTGTCACGGCGGACAATGTGGATGCAACTGTTAGGTCGATCATGGACATGGAGTCGGAGGGACGTCGGGCACTCATGGAACGGGCCTTGGCAGTGAAGGACAGTGCTGCTGCAGCATGGAAGGAAGATGGATCCTCTTGCGCTGCATTCACTGAGTTTGTGAAGCAAATGGAGTGAGGGGACGTTTGCAGCATCATATCAATTGCAGGTTAGCATATGTAAATTGCACATTGCAGTATTGTGTATCATTATGAACTTGAATAACTTGAGTAGAATTTGCAATCTATGCAGTAGTATTGTATTCTGATCTATGCCGGAAAGGAATGTTGTGATACATTAGTTTCACTTTTCATGTCCATGAATAGTTACAATGCAGACATATGATCCGAAATTGCTCAATTCGGCATTCCTTCTTTTTTTATAGAAAAGATGGCCTTTATTCCACTCCAGCCATTAGAACGCCTTGTTTAGAACTGATGATAGCATGATTTCGATGTATGGTTTGATTTTCCAGCCTAAGCAATTTTTGAAAAATGACAGTGGCTGCTTGGATGGCTCATGCAGCACCTGTACTTCATTAGTTCTTGCATTACACTTTTCAGATTATAAATCTGATAACATGTATTGGTACTTGCTAATATGGGCATACCGTTTCTCTCCTTGAAATAAAGTCAAGGTCAACAGTTATTTATCTCATACCTCATTCATGGGGTGGGTTTTACTTGTATATCATTCACGCGATTACTATTGTTACCACGTGTTTATGGGAAATTCCATAGCTATCAAATCTCCAATCCTGCTGTGAAGAAGCTTTTCTTTTGTAAGAAGGTTATTTTTGCTGGGGCTTTCATAGGAATTTTCAAACTTACCATTGTGAGCTTCTAACATAGCGCATCCTGGTACTAGTTGATCCACAGTTCAATTAGCGGACTGAACAACCTTAATCAGCTGGTAAACGTGTGATTGGTAAGTTTAGCGAGGATCCAATATTTTGTGTGATCTATGTAAAAAGAGGAAGTTTATCTTTAGAAAAGTCTTATTTTTAGCATTGAATTTTATCTTTTTTACACACGCCACAGGATAAGTTGATTTTTCATGGAACGATTTTGTGAGCACATAGCACGTGAAGATGTACATGCAAAATTTTCGTTTCAGTTTTTCAAATTTCAAATATGTGTAACATGAATTTCAAAATAAAAGATTCATATGCTCTCATATGCAAAACACCACTCTCCCTGGAGGACACGTTACAGAGGCATAAGTAGCATAGGTCGATCGTTTTGCTGATTCAGTGGCCAAATCTGCAGTGCGAAACTGAGAGACCCTACCAGCAAAATGTCAACGGCGAGAATGGTGGTGGTCGTCCCCGGCCAGAGCATAAGCCACCTCATCCCCATGCTGGACTTCGCCGCGATCTGCCTCCATGGCGGCCTCGAGGTCACCGTCGCCGTCCCAGACCCAACCCTGACCGCCCCGGCCTTCCGCTCCACGCTCTGCCGGTACGCCTCCCGGCTCCCCTCCCTCTCAATCCACTCCCTCCCTCCACCTCCAGCCCAGCAACAATCCCTCAAAGCCGCCAACGCTCCCGCCCACCCGTTCATCCGCATGCAGGCCGCCACCCGCTCCCAGGCGCCCGGCCTGCGGGACTTCCTCCTCAGCCTGCCCGCCGTCCACGCGCTCGTCGCCGACATGCTCGACGTGGTGTCCGCCGTCGACGTCGCCGCGGAGGTGGGCGTCCCGGGGCACCTCTTCTTCTCCACGGGCGCCGCAACCCTCTCCGTCTTCCTCGGACTGCCTTCCTTCTGCTCTACGAGGAGCGGCGGAGAACTGAAAGATCTCGGCGACGCGCCCGTGTCGTTCCCCGGCGTGCCTCCGATGCCGGCGTCCCACCTGGTCGACGGGGTGCTCGACAGCGGGACGGACCTGTACACGGCTTCGCTGGACGTGTTCGGCCGGATGGCGGCGGCGAGCGGCATCCTGGTCAACACCTTCGAGGCGCTGGACAGCTCGGCGGTGGCAGCGCTTAGGGACCCCGACCGCGCCACCCCGCCCGTCTACTGCGTCGGGCCGGTGGTCGCGGAGGCGGAGGAGAGGCACCACCCGTGCCTCCCGTGGCTGGACGCGCAGACCAAGCGCAGCGTCGTGTTCCTCTGCTTCGGCAGCCGGTGCACGGTGTCGCTGGAGCAGATCGGCGAGATGGCCGAGGGGCTCGAGCGGTCCGGCCACAGGTTCCTCTGGGTGCTACGCGCGCCGCCTGGCTCCGCCACCGGCGAGCCAGACGCGGCGCTGTCTCTTCTCCCCGAGAGGTTCTTGGCCCGGACGGCGGACAAAGGCCTCGTGGTGGCCGCGTCCTCCGGGGTGCCCCAGTTGCAGGTGCTGCGTCACGCGTCCACCGGCGCGTTTGTGAGCCACTGCGGATGGAACTCGACGCTGGAGGCGGTGGGCGCCGGCGTGCCGATGGTGTGCTGGCCGCTGGTGGCCGAGCAGTGGATGAACAAGGTGTACATCGTGGAGGAGCTCAAGGTTGGCGTGGAGGTGCGAGGGTATAAGCGCGGCGGGCTCGTCACTGCCGCCGACGTGGATGCCACGGTTAGGCAGATCATGGACATGGAACCGGAATGCCGGCGAGCGGTCGAGGAACGGCTGGTGGAGATGAAGGAGAGCACCGCCGCGGCGTGGAAGGAAGGTGGCTCCTCTCGCACCGTATTCGCTGAGTTTGTAAATCAGATGGAGCAAGGGTCTGAAAATTGCAGAAAGTGTTCAGTTGTGGGTAAGAATCTGTAAATTGGAGTGCAGTATTGTGCACCAATCCATAGATCATCTAATTTATCATGGAGATGACCAAACTTTTTCCGACCCATATTCAGTGAAGTCACAAGCGACTGATTCCTTCATATCTGCTCTCCATGTTCAATCCAATGGACAAGAATCTGCGTCCATGAGAGTCACTGAATCTTTTGTGGCCTAAATGTACAAGTGAAAATGGTCTATAATATGTGACATACTTGAATGAGAGTCACTGGAATGCCGGCGAGCGATCGAGGAATGACTGGCGGAGTTGAAGGAGAGCACCGCTGCGGCGTGGAAGCAAGGTGGCTCCACTCGCACCGCATTCGCTGAGTTTGTAAATCAGATGGAGTAATAAGGGGAATGTCTGCAGAAACTATTCAAGTGTGGATAATTAATGTCTATAAATTGCACAGTGCTGTATTTCCACGGTATTAGAAAGTGTAATTTATAACTGGAACCTACCACGGTGATATTGCAACAGTGTTTGAGCGATCGAACAAGCTCGCCATAGAGTATCTAATTTATCTTGGAGATGACCACATTATTTTCGGACACAGTTTCACTTTGCCAAGTGCTTCCAGTGTTAAAGTGCTAGACAACTTCAATCATATGCTACGTACAAAGTTGTTCGATTTGTCATGTTATAATCAGTTCACCGACATGGATGCGACGGTTAGGCAGACCATGGACATGGAACCAGAAAGCCGGCGAGCGGTCGAGGGGCGGCTGGTGAAGATGAAGGAGAGCGCCGCCGCGGCGTGGAAGGAAGGTGGCTCCTCTCGCACCGCATTCGTTGAGTTTGTAAATCAGTTGGAGTAATAAGGGAATGTCTGCAGAAACTATTTAAGTGTGGATAATGTCTGTAAATTGCACAGTGCTGTATTTCCACGGTGATAAATAACATGATTAGAAAGTGTAATTTATACTGTAACTGGAACCTAGCACGGTGATATTGCAACAGCAGCATCTTATCTTTGTGTTTGAGCGATCGAGCAAGCTGGGATGGAGTATCTTGGAGATAACCGCATTCGTTGAGTTTGTAAATCAAATGGAGCAAGGGAATGCATGCAGAAACTGTATTTCCACGGTGATAAATAACATGATTAGAATGTGTAATTTATAACCGGAACCTTCCATGGTGATATTGCAACAGCAGCATCTTGTGTTTGAGCAATCGAGCAAGCTTGGTTGGGTCGACACGCCATATATTATCTTGGAGATGACCACATTATTTTCGTACACAGTTTCACTTTGCCAAGTGCTTCCAGTGTTAAGTGCTAGACAACTGCAATGATATGCTACTCTACAAAATTCGTTCGTTTTGTCCTGTTATAATTTGTTCAGTGATCCAAACTTTGCTCGTCAAATCTTCAATCTTCATAATTTCCATTGTTTCTGTCTCTGAAACGCTCAAAACTGCAAGTCTTTGTCGCTCTTGTCCACTGAATCTCACACATATGAAGGGCTAAATCGGTCACAAAGTTGCTGAATCTTTCTAGGGGAAGTACTGCCTTTGAAACATATTGTAGGCGTATTGCTAGAAAAACATCTAAATTCTAAAGCCAGCAAAGCATGAGAATTAAATTTTGCAAATCTCATTGCCTGACCAGCTTTCACGCTATCAAATAGTGGCCTCAGAAATATATTGGCATTTGACAGTTAAAATCATTTGCACCACAGACTCTTTGCCAGTTTTATCAGCAAACAACAACACGTGAACTAGAACACAATTTTGCTCGCAATAAAAGGTTAGTAGAAAAACAGTGCCTCGTCAATCTGATCAACTGCGCCAAACCATCCTAGGATGAGGTGGGAGTGTCTCAACCCAGATACCAGCTGATTAAGGTTGTTCAGTCCGCTAATTGAACTGAGGAGGATGCGCTATGTTATGTTAGAAGCTCACAGTGGTAAGTTTGAAAATAAATTCCTATGAAAGCCCCAACAAAAATAATGTTCTTACAAAAGAAAAGCTTCTTCACAACAGGATTGGAGATTTGATAGCTGGCTCAATACAGCTTTAGAATTTCCCATAAACACGTGGTAACGATAGTAATCGCATGAATGATATACAAGTAAAACCCACCCCATGAATGAGGTATGAGATAAATAACTGATGGCCTTGACTTCATTTCAAGGAGAGAAAAGGTACGCCCATGTTAGCAAGTACTAATACATGTTATCAGATTTATAATATGAAAAGTGTAATGCAAGAACTAATGAAGTAAGCAACCACTGTCATTTTTTCAAAAATTGCTTAGGCTGGAAAATCAAACCATACATCGAAATCATGCTATCATCAGTTCTAAACAAGGCGTTTGAATGGCTGGAGTGGAATAAAGGCCATCTTTTCTAGAAAAAGAAGGAATGCCAATGCATGAATTGAGCAATTTTGGATCATATGTCTGCATTGTAACTATTCATGGACATGAAAAGTGAAACAAATATATCACAGCATTCATTTCCTGCATAGATCAGAACACAATACTACTGTATAGATAGATTGCAATTTCTACTCAAGTTATTCAAGTACATAACGACACACAATACTGCAATGTGCAATTTACATATGCTAACCTGAAATTGATATGATGCTGCAAACGTCCCCTCACTCCATTTGCTTCACAAACTCAGTGAAAGCGGCAAAAGAGGACCCACCTTCCTTCCACGCCGCGGCAGCGCTCTCCTTCACTGCCAAGGCCCGTTCCATGACTGTCCGACGTCCCTCCGACTCCATGTCCATGATCGACCTAACAGTTGCATCCACATTGTCCGCCGTGACAAGCTCCCCAGGTTTATACCCTCTAACCTCGATACCAACCTTCATCTCCTCCACAATGTACACCTTGTTCATCCACTGCTCGGCTTCCAGCGGCCAGCACACCATAGGCATGCCGGTCACCACCGCCTCGAGCGTTGAGTTCCATCCGCAGTGCGTTACGAAGGCACCAGTGGAGGCGTGACGCAACACGTCCACCTGCGGCACCCAGGACGCGGTCACCACGAGGCCCCTGTCTGCGGTCCGTGCCAAGAACCCCTCTGGGAGGAGAGAAAGCGCCACATCCGGTTCGGCGGCAGCCGCAGCGAAGGCAGGAGGCGCGCGCAGCACCCACAGGAACCTGTGCCCGGACTTCTCGAGCCCCTTGGCCATCTCAGTTATCTGCTCCAGCGACACGGTGCACCGGCTGCCGAAGCAGATGAAGACGACACTGCGCTCTGGCTGAGCGTCAAGCCACGTGAGGCATGGGTGCCTTTCCTCCCCCGTCTCCCCCTCCGCGATCAACGGCCCGACGCAGTAGACCGACGGATTGGCGTGCTCAGGGAGGCAGCGGCCTTCTCTAATCGCAGCCATCACCGAGCCTTCCAGCGCCTCGAAGGTGTTCACCAGAATGCCACGCGCCGCAGACATCCGACCTAACACGTCCAGCACGGCCGCGTATAGTTCGGTCCCGCTGTCGAGCACCCCGTCGACCAGGTGGGACGCCGGCATGGTGCGCACGCCGGGGAACGACACGGGCGCGTCGCCGAGATATTTCAAGTCCCCGCCGCTCCCGGAGCAAAATGAAGGCAGCTGGAGGAAGACGGCGAGGTTGTTGGCGCCCGTGCAGTAGAAGAGGTGCCCCGGGACGCCCACCTCCGCGGCGACGTCGAGGGCATCGACGGCGAACATGTCGGCGACGAGCGCGTGGACGGCGGGGAGGCCGCGGAGGAAGTCTCGCAGGCCGGGTGCCTGGGAGCGGAAGGCTGCCTGCATGCGGATGAAGGGGTGGACGGCGCCGAGGGAGTTGGGGTGGGCGGGAGGGGGAGGTAGGGAGTGCACGGCGAGAGACGGGAGCCGGGAAGCGTACCGGCAGATGGCGGAGCGGAAGGCCGGGGCGGTGAGGGTTGGGTGCGGGACGACGACGGTGACGGCGAGGCCGCGACGGAGGCAGACCTCGGCGAACTCCATCATGGGGGTGAGGTGGCTAATGCTCTGGCCGGGGACCAGAACCACCATTTTCGCCGTCGCCATGGCCATGGGAGAGTAGTTCTGATTTTGCTTTCGTTGGTGGCCTGTGGCTGAGAATTTCCGATTTCGCAGTTGGTGTTTGGACAACTGGACTGGAGTCTGGACCAGCGAAATATGCGACAAGTCTACTCAGTATAGGAGTAGTTCTTTTTGGGTTTTTTTTTTCCTTCTCCTTTTTTATGGGGGGTTTGAATATTTCCCACACTTTATTTTGTATTTTGCATATTTGCCACATCATGTGTCACCATGTGGTCAATATAGAAAATCTCCAATTATTTTAAGTATAAAGTGTGTCAAATGTGTTATACTGCACCGGTATAAAAAATCCGGTACAAAAGGGTTCCTTACGAACCGGTATTAATGGCGCCTCCACGTGGGCGCCCAGGAGAGCGCACGGCGAGGGAGCTTTGGTACCGGTTTGTATTACAAACCGGTACCAAAGGTTGGCTACCGCGGCAGGAAATATGCATGAATCTTCGCCGCGCGAGAGAATTCATGGTTTAGGGTTTTTGCGGGGGTTTAGGGGTATCGGAGCGTTTCATATCATGTCGATGCACCGAAACGCGTTTGGGTTTACGTAGTACATGAAGATCAAGGTGATGCATATCAAGTTGGTGCATATAATATAACACACATGTAATTGCATAAGTAGTACTCTTCGATGCATATCAAGTCGATGCACCAGAATAAAGTAGTAAAAACATGAAGATCGATCTTCATGCGTAGTGGTACTCTCCGAGGCATACTATCTATTACATGTACCATAGTGGTACACTTCGAGTCAAATTATATATACACACAAAGCAATCGAGGAGCGGGAGAAGATCTTTATGCATAGTGGTACTCTCCGGATGGTGGTATGACTTCCCGAAGGAAAAATCCCGCCAATTCCTCGCCAATTGCTTTGAAGCTCTCCTCGATTGAGATCTTCTCCCGCTTTCTTCTCAACTGTAAAAGAATAAGATACAAATGAGTACATGAGCTATGTGTGTGTGTATATATATGTATATATCAAATCACAAATCAAACAATTATTACTGAAACTCAGCACAACTTATGGTAACAAAATAAATTTGTGAATATTGTTTTCGTACCTCTTTATTTCTTTCATTATTCGCTCTCTCGCTGACAATTCTGTGGATGTACTCGCAAACGTAGTATCCACATAGATCACTCCCCTTTGGTTGTTTCGCGCATTTCTGTACAATAATATAATTCAGTCAAACAATAATCAAGTATGATAAAGGTGTGTGGACCTAGGTAACTACTACTTACTTTGTTCACACGCCATATCAGCTTCGGTGCCCATTGAAAGGACTGATCTTCCTTGATGAAAGTTTCCCATACGCTGCCCAACAAAAGAAAATGCACAAAAGAGTTATCAATCAGTTGATATCAGGAAATTCACAAAAAAATCGATAAGAATTTGAATTAACTTTTGAGCATAAGAAAACAAGACTTGTATAATATAGGCTCTTTGGTTAGTGAGTCAAAGACTTCAACTTCTCCTTCGTACAGTTTAATGACGATAAGAATAAAGTGGAACCTGCGCACGTTTAAATATGTAGTGTCGTATATATAAGTCATTAATTAATATTTTAACATATGGTGAGCAAAATAGAATGTGTTATAAGAGAGTAACACTCACTGGAAGTTGTAAGGCCAAAGTATTGTCCTTTTGTCACGTTGTCGCTTCAAAAAACTTAGCAAAGTCTCCGGTGTATCCCTGTTATAGAGGGGTTCTTCTATGGTCCTGACATGCATTTTGTCCGGGTCAATGAACCCAATGTCCGTGATTTCATCCATTTTGCATTCGAGCATCTTCGATCTGCATAACATAGCGCACAAAAGATTATAATTTGCAGATAATGAAGGAGCTGAGCTAAAGACTTCTCAAATTATATAAATAAATCACTTACAGAGAATAGCAACTGATGATAGATTTGTCAAGGGCCCGAAGATTGTATAACTGGAAGAGTTCGGCGAAGTCAACGTTCATAGTATTCTTGGAAGTAGTGTTCTTCCTTAACTCGCACCATGATAGTCTCGATCCCTCCCTTTGTGGCAACACCGTACCACGTATGCAAGTTACGCATACTTGTTGGTAGCTTCCTGAGATTCTCGACCAAATCTTTCCCTTAAACAAATTGATATTGTACTTCACCTAAGGGGTAATCGGTGTATTGTCGAGAACTTTGAACGGCCTTCTCGTCAAACACCACGAGATGGGGGGCCGATTGAACGGGTTGTTGTCCGAGCTGGTAGACTTGGTGTATCCCTTTTATCTCCTTGACACCCGATTGATTGCTTTGTTTCGTCTCCACCATCGCGTCATACGATCTTTCAATAGAACGCATATAGTCAGATGGCGGCGATGGTACAGGGTCATACAGATTCTCAACGGTACGCACAACTTTCACTGGATCTAGTGTCTTCTCAAAAGGTATCTCTGGCGCTTTCTTAGCAAAAAAGGCTTTCAGCTGGGACTGACATCTTTCCTCATTTTCCTCGACACTCATTTCCCAAGGTAACTTCTCCATAGGCGGCAGTGGTTTCTCCATTCTAGATCTCTTCCTAGGCGGAGTACCGTTCCGCTTAAAGGACGATGTCTTACGCGGAGGATCTCGAGATGGTGGACTAATGCTCGGGGTCTCTCTCGGGTAGGTGTGGACTTTGCTCGCTCCTGTGGACTGCTACCAGGAGGAGTCGATGGCCTTTGCTGCTCATGCGGACCGCTACCAAGAGGAGTCGGTGGCCTTTCCTGCTCATGTGGACCGCTACGAGGAGTCGGTGGCCTTTGCGAAAGGACGATGTATTTCTTCGGCCATATGGTGAAACCGTGCTTGACATCGGCAATTGTCCTCTCATCGTCACCTCTAGGAAAATCAAGCTCCACTGTTTCAAAACCCGGAACAACTTCATCCACCCCGACACGAACACAGCCAGGTGGAATGGGCATATGATGGTGCGTTGCTCCATCTTCATTCGGGTAAACATAGCCGACCGCCACCTTAACAGACGCGGTCCTGAATAACATATATAGGTCGCAATCTGTCTTCTCCGTGACATAATCCACGGGGTAGCTTCCTCCACATCCGTCAAGATGCGTGGAACCCACACTGCTTCTTCGCTGAGATGGGGCGGCATCGGCTTGATGTTCCTGTAGAAACATCCGCTGATCAGGTGCCCTCTGATTTTTCTCAAGCGCCTCCACCCTATTTAACAATTCCGTTACAATGTCCGCCTCCTCCTTCTTCTTTCGCGAACGGCTTCTATAAGTGTTAGCGCTGTCCGGCCACGCTTCCTTCATGGTGAGACCTGGGCGAGCTCGTACCTGTCCAACGTGTTCAGGATTCCCCAGAGCGAGTGTCAGCTCGTCATTCTCTCTATCGGGAATGTACTCTCCCTTTCTGACCTTTTCAATTGCATCTACAAGCTTCGGTACGATTGCCTCAATTTTTTCCTTCCATTTTCCCTTCGCAACGATCAGCCCTGTCTTTGGGTCCAACCCTGCCCCATGCGCGAACAACCAGAACTTGGACCGTTCGGGCCAGTCCCATGTCTGTGGAGTGATTCCTGCATCCATCAGTTTATTTTCAAACGTTGTCCACTTCGGAATGGCGGACTTGTAGCCACCTGACCGCAAATGATGCCAAAGTTTCTTCTTTGAAGCATTTTTCGTATTTGTGACCGATCGGGACACAAAAGTAGACGATTGCTTATACATCTTAAATGCGGGCCAGTGATCTTTTATCTTCACTAGATTATCATCGAATACTGGATCTTCATTCTTATATTTGTCCTATAAATTTTTCTTCCAGGTCTGGAATTGTATGGCCATCTTCTTCCGTGTCCATTCCCTGACTTTATTCTTCTGGCCTTCCGTCATGTCTTCCGGTAGGCTGAATCGTGTCAGTAGACTGTCCCAAAGAAATTTGTTCATCGCGTCGTTGACATAACTAGCTTCAGTCTCCGCTTTCTTCGGCTTATTCCACTCTTGAATGTTGATCGGTACATGGTCCCTAACAAGAACTACGACTTGATTTGTAAATTTGCGGCAGTACTCTTTGGGATGCTCCGGTTCACCATTAGCCTTAAATCCCGTGAGGGCTAACCTGCCCTCGCCCTTTAACACTCTCGTCGGGCCTCGTTTTGTTTTAACAGACTTGCTCGATGATGCAGAAGGCTAAAAGAAAAAAATTATTCGTTAATAAGTGCAATACAAATAAATGAATGCATCTAGGGATCGATGAACATAGACTAATTGATACATAAATATACACCTCGCCGGAGTTTGTTATGGACACTTCGTTGTCTCTTCTAACTAGTTCAGACTCAAGTCCCTCGCCGAAATCATTCAGAAAGTCTTCGAACTCGTTCTCATCTCCATCGGGTTCCGTACCACGTGCACTCTCATAGATCAATTTCTGCACCGCTTCTTCCCCCTCCTCATCTCGGACGAAGGTGTAGTCCGCCATACCTCAATGTCACTACAAAATTAAGAAAGCAATTATATTTCATTCATCATGTCATGATCATATAACAGATTGCTAGATGGATAACAATTGAAATGAGGCGCTCCTATTTCTCGACCCTAACTCTATGTCGCGGCGGCACCGCCACGGACTCGACAATGGCCACGGCCACGGTCTCGGCGTTCCCCCTCCTCCTCTCGCTCTTCTCTCTTTTTCTCGACCCTAACCCTAACACTCGGCGCTCCTCCTCTCGCTCTTCTCTCTATGTCGCGGCGGCACCGCCACAGACTCGGCGCTAAGGACTCGGCCACGGCCACGGACTCGGCACTGCCACAGACTCGACGCTAAGGACTCGGCCACGGCCACGGACTCGGCACCGCCACGGACTCGGCCGCGGCCACGGTCTCGGCGTTCCCCCTCCTCCTCTCGCTCTCTCTCTTCTACTTTTCTCCATCCCGCAAATACTGCGTCGCACGCGCCCTGCCGCCGCTCTGCACGCCACCAAGCTCGACGCGGCAGCAGGCGGCGTTTGTGTAGGCCAGCGGCATCCTCGTGTGGAGCTCCACCTAGTCGCCCACGACAGCGGCACACGGCAGCGGCACGGCGCGGCAGTGGCACGACACGGTAGCGGCACGGCAAGGCAGCGGCACGGCACGGCACGGCACGGCAGCGGGACGGCGCACGGCAGCGGCACAGCAAGGCAGCGGCACCGCAGCGGCACGGCACGGCACGGTAGCGGCACGGCAAGGCAGCGGCACGACACGGCACGGCAGCGGCACGACAGCGGCACGGCGCACGGGCAGGGGCACGCGGGCGGGTTGCACGGCAGAGCAGGGGCGCACGGCAGGGCAGCGGCACCAACGGCATGGGCGTGGGCGTCTGCGGCATTTCGTCGAACACCCTAAGGGTGGTGTCGACGAGCCGCGCGAGCGCGGCTGGCGTCGCCGGCGTGGGCGCTTGCGGCGCGGCGAGGCGTCCGCGGCGGAGCGAGGGCCCTCTCGCGGCGGGGCGTCCGCGGGCGGGGGCATCTGCAGCATGGCCGCGTGGCGAGGCGGCGTCGGCGGCGCCGGCGCCGGACACTGCGAGCGCGCGTGCGAGCAGGGGAGGGAACAAAGAAGGTCGGGGCTACCCATCGGAGCGCGGCGACGGCGACGGCGACGGCGTGGCTGCGGACGGCGACGCGGCGTGGCTCGGACGGCGGCGCGACGTGGGTGCGGACGGTGGCGCGGCTCTCCCTCTCTGTGCGTCGTGCGGGGAACTCTGTCGATTTGGGGATTTCCGTCGCGCGCCTAAGGGAAAACGAGGGGGAGGGGCCTTTGGCACCGGTTGGTACCACCAACCGGTACGAAAGGGTTTTTGTTTTTGTTTTTGTTTTTCTGTTTTCTTTTCTTTTGCTGTTTCTTTTGCTGTTTTTTTTTCTTTTCTGTTTCTTTTCTTTTCTTTTCCTGTTTCTTTTTCTTTTATTTTCTATTTCTTTTCTATTTATTTTTTCTATTGCTTTTTTTTTATTTTCTATTTCTTTTCTATTGCTTTTCTTTTTTTATTTTCTATTTCTTTTCTATTTATTTTTTCTATTGCTTTTCTTTTTCTTTTTTGTTTCTTTTCTTTTCTATTTTTTCCTATTTATTTTCCTTTTCTTTTCTGTTTCTTTTCTATTTCTTTTCTTTACTCCCGCCATGACGCCGTCCGCGCAGGAAAGTTTCCCGCCACGACGCCGCGCGTGGGAGAAAAAAGGCGAGAAAGAAAGGGCGGGAATAAAATTTTATTACGATTGAACTCGAATTAAAAGTACATAGCTCAACTGAAAATTAAGATACATGGCCAGATTTGACTGTTCGAGTCATTCAGTCATACTCGTGCCTAGCCCTATAGTAGTCGCCACTGTAGTCGTTGTAGTCGCCGTCATCATCGTCGCTGGCATCGGGATCGCGGTAGTCGAACCTCGGCGGGAGAGCACGCGTGGGCTGGGACTGAGGGTAGCGCAGGCGGGGGCCACGGTAGGCCATGACGCCCTGGAGAGTCCGGCCGCGCCACCACAGCCGACGGCCGGCCTCGTTGAAGTTCAAAGGAGGCGGGCCGCCCTCCTCGTGCCTGGCAAGCGCCCTCTCACGCCGATTGATGAAGAAGCTTTCCCAAGTTGGGCTGTAGTCGGGATGCCACTGGGGATTCCTCCGCTGCTCTGGCGTGAGCTCGAAGTAGTAGTGGTTCGTGATGGCCATCCCGCGCGCCACACCTAGAGGGACTAGAGGGACCGGTATGCCTCCGACGCTTAGCAACCAGCCGGTCGGGACGCGGTACCCCTGCGGGCAGGGGTAGTTCGAGGCGCAAAGCGCCTCCGCCTCCCGGGGGGTTAGAGATACGATGGAAGCCATGGAAGAGAATGATGAGGTTTGCAGATATGAGTCTAGATGTGATATGTAAATGGAGGCCAAGCCTACATATATATAGTGAAAAAATGGCGGGATGACGGAGGCGGGAAGACAGAGGCGGGAACCGGTGGAAAGCGCGGGAAGAAAATAGGTGGGAACGCAATGGCGCGGCAAACCTTTAGTACCGGCTGGTGGGTGCAACCGGTACGAAAGGTGGTTTTTCTGTCATGTAACAAAACTGTCGGTGGGATAAGGACGCGTGGGTAACCTTTAGTACCGGCTGGTGGGTGCAACCGGTACTAAAGGTGGTTTTTCTGTCATGTAACAAAACTGTCGGTGGGATAAGGACGCGTGGGTAACCTTTAGTACCGGCTGGTGGGCGCAACCGGTACTAAAGCTGTCGGCAGGATAAGGACGCCCTGCTCGATGAGATAAAGCATGTAGCGCACGACGCACTGTCGGAGGAAGAAGACAATGTAGAAGCGGCGCCGTGCCTATAAAAGGAGCATCGATACGCCATGGCAAGCATCTCAACAAGCCAACATGGATGGAGAGTTTCATCACCATGGATGGAGGAAAGGGTTGGGAAATCTCCCGTGGCGGAACTTGTCGAAGATGCCCTTGGTGCACATGCCCTATGGCATCTTCGGAAGTTCCGCCTCGGAAAAATTTCCCTGCAAGCCCGTGAAAGACTCCATCTCCTCTAACAATGTTGGGGAAAGTGTTGGGAAATCTCCCGTGGTGGAACTTCTCGAATATGCCGTTGATGCACATGCCCTATATATGGCATATTCAGAAGTTCCGCCTCGGAAAAATTTCCCTGCAAGCCCGTGAAAGCTACTTAACTAGTCAAACAAGCCAACCATCTCCATTCTTAATATCTTACATATAGTAACATCATTACACAAAAGTGATTTCCATATTGAGATACACAAGTTATGATCCCTATCTAGCTAGTCTTCTGAATTTTTTTTCGTCTGTTTCCCTTTCTTCTGACTGCGACGCAACCATGGACAATCTTCATTGTTTAAGATGATGCTTGGGTCATTTTTTACCTTGAAGGGTGGAATATCATCAAACTTATTATAATCTTCTGACATGTCTGTCTTGTCCTCTACTCCCACGATGTTTCTTTTTCCTGAAAGAACTATGTGCCGCTTTGGCTCATTGTATGATGTGTCCTCTTGCCTTTCTTTTCTTTTTTTCGGTTTGCTAGACATGTCCTTCACATAAAAAACCTGAGCCACTTCACTGGCTAGGACGAATGGTTCGGTGTCGTACCCTAGATTCTTGAAATCCACTGTAGTCATTCCGTACTGCGGGTCTACTCGTACCCCGTCTTTCGAAGTTGAACCATTTGCACCGGAACAAAGGGACCTTGAAATTAGGTCCATAGTCAAGTTCCCATATCTCCTCTATGTACCCATAATATGTGACCTTGTTCCCATTGCCATCTTCTGCATCAAAGCGGACACCACTGTTTTGGTTGGTGCTCTTTTTGTCTTGGGCGAAAGTGTAAAATGTGTTCCCATTAATCTCGTACCCTTGAAAAGTGGATATAGTAGAAGATGGTTGCTTGGCCAACAAGTACAGCTGCTCGTCATCGGTGACATTCATGAGACGTGTTTGCAACCAACCGCCGAAAGTCTTCATGTGTTCTCCATCAATCCAATCTTCACGTTGCTCCGGGTATTTAGAGCGTAAGATATCCTTGTGTTCCTCTTTGTACGGAGCCACCAAGATGGAATTATGTAGAACTGTGTAGTGTGCTTGAGTGAAAGAATGTCCGTCCATACACATTGTTGCTTTCTTTCCTAGCGTGCCTTTTCCACGCAGTCTCCCCTCATAGCGCGATTCAGGAACACCGATCGGCTTAAGGTCAGGAATAAAGTCAACACAAAACTCAATGACCTCCTCTCGTTCCATAGCCCTTGGAGATGCTTCCTTCTGGCCTAGCACGGTTATGAACGTACTTCTTTAAGACTCCCATGAATCTCTCAAAGGGGAACATGTTGTGTAGAAATACAGGACCGAGAACGCCAATCTCTTCGACCAGTGTGAACTAGGAGATGTGTCATAATATTGAAGAAGGATGGTGGGAACACCAACTCGAAGCTGACTAGACATTGGACCACATCCTTCGTAAATTTTGTAGAGTAAGTGGATTGATCACCTTCCGAGAAATTGCATTGAGGAACGCACATAGCTTCACAATGGGTACTCGAACATTTTCCGGGAGAAGCCCCCTCAATGCAACCGGAAGTAATTGTGTCATAATCACGTGGCAGTCATGAGACTTTAGGTTTTGAAACTTTTTCTCTGACATGTTTATTATTCCCTTTATATTCGACGAGAAGCCAGACGGGACCTTGATGCTACTCAGGACTTCAAAAAAGATCTCCTTCTCCTCTTTCGTAAGAGCGTAGCTGGCAGGACCTTGATACTTCTCTGGATTCAGGTTGTTTCCTTCGTGGATACTTTGCTGGTCCTGCCGTGCATCCGGTGTATCTTTTGTCTTCCCATACACGCCCAAGAAGTTTAGCAGGTTCACGCAAAGATTTTTCGTCACGTGCATCACGTCGATTGCAGAGTGAACCTCTAAGAATTTCCAGTAGGATAGCTCCCAAAATATCGACTTCTTCTTCCACATGGGTACGTGTCCGTCAACATCATGCGGAACAGATTGTCCGCCGGGACCCTTTCCAAAGATCACTTTTAAATCCTTGACCATATCATATATAACTTCCCCGAGTAGGGCGGGTAGGCTTCGTTCGGTTATCTGCCTCACCTCTGAAATGCTTTCCTCTCTTTCTTACGTGATGTTGTTTTGGAAGAAATCGACGATGCCCCGTGTACACATTCTTGTTTCCCAAATATATACTGTCAGTCTCACCTAAACAGTGTGTGCATGCATTGTATCCCTTGTTTGACTGCCCTGAAATGTTACTAAGAGCAGGCCAATCATTGATGGTTACAAACAACAACGCTCGTAGGTTAAATTCCTTTTGTTCGTGCTCATCCCACACAGGTACACCTTCGTCACGCCACAACTGTAAACGTTCTTCAACCAATGGCCTCAAGTACACATCAATGTCGTTGCCGGGTTGCCTCGGGCCCTGGATGAGCACTGGCATCATAATGAACTTCCGCTTCATGCACAACCAAGGAGGAAGGTTATAGATACATAGAGTCACTGGCCAGGTGCTATGACTGGAGCTCTGCTCACCGAAAGGATTAAAGCCATCTGTACTTAGACCAAATCTTAAGTTCCTTGCGTCATCTGAAAATGACTTGAACTCTCTGTTGATTTTTCTCCACTGCGACCCGTCAGCGGGGTGTCTGATGTCTACGCACACTTCTATTCCTGTAGACAGTGTTGGGCCTCCAAGAGCAGAGGTTTGTAGAACGGCAGCAAGTTTCCCTTAAGTGGATCACCCAAGGTTTATCGAACTCAGGGAGGTAGAGGTCAAAGATATCCCTCTCAAGCAACCCTGCAATTAAGATACAAGAAGTCTCTTGTGTCCCCAACACACCTAATACACTTGTCATATGTATAGGTGCACTAGTTCGGCGAAGAGATAGTGAAATACAAGTAATATGGATGATTGTAAGTAGTAATTGCAATCTGAAATAAAAAATGGCAGCAAGCAAACATGTAGCAGAACTTGTTGGAAACGGTGTTTCAATGCTTAGAAACAAGGCCTAGGGATCATACTTTCACTAGTGGACACTCTCAACAATGATCACATAAATAAATAACTTCTCTTTACTTGTGCTACTTTCAAACACTCTCTTGTTGGATAACAAACACCATTCATTGTGTAGGTCTATAAAATCACACCTCAAGCCAGAGTAAACAAGCTCCACAACATCCGGAGTTCATATTAAAGTAACCTCTAGAGTGCATAATAGACCGTTGCAATTTAGACCGAGTACTAACATAGCATACACACTGTCACCAATAGCTATGAAAGGGGGAATAGATCGCATCAATACTATCATAGTAATAGTTAACTTCATAATCTGCAAGAGATTACAATCATAACCCACGCCAAGTACTACATGATGCACACACTGTCACCTTTACATCATGGAGGAGGAATAGACTACTTTAATAACATCACTAGAGTAGCACATAGATTAATAGTGATACAAAGCTCATGATCACATAAAGATCACACCATGGGAGAGAGAGATGAACCACATAGCTACCGGTAGAGCCCTTAGCCTCGGGGGAGAACTACTCCCTCCTCATCATGGGAGACAGCAACGACGATGAAGATGGCGGTGGTGTCGATGGAGATGACTTCCGGGGGCAATTCCCCGTCCCGGCGGCGTGCCGGAACAGAGATTCTGTCCCCCGAAACTTGTCTTCGCGATGGCGGCGGCTACGGAACTCTTCGTGGAATATCATCGGGTGTTTTAGGGTTTTCGCGACGGAGAGAATATATAGGCGAAGGGGCGATGTCGGTGGAGTCCCGAGGGGCCCACACCACATGGCGGCATGGCCAGGGGTGAGGCCGCGCCACCCTATGGTTTGGCCGCCTCGTGGCTCCTCTTCGTCTCCTCTTCGGTGTTCTGGAAGGCTCCGTGGAAAATAAGACCGTGGGCTTTTGTTTCGTCCAATTCCGAGAATATTTCCTGTGTAGGATTTCTGAAACCAAAAACAGCAGAAAACATGAACTGGCGCTTCGGCATCTTGTTAATAGGTTAGTGCCGGAAAATGCATCAAAACGATATAAAGTGTATATAAAACATGTGAGTATTGTCATATAACTAGCATGGAACATAAGAAATTATAGATACGTTTGAGACGTATCAAGCATCCCCAAGCTTAGTTCCTACTCGCCCTCGAGTAGGTAAACGATAACAAGGATAATTTCTGAAGTGACATGCTACTATCATAATCTTGATCAATACTATTGTAAAGCATATGAGATGAATGAAGTGATTCAAAGCAATGGTAAAGATAATGACTAAACAAGCTGAATCATATAGCAAAGACTTTTCATGAATAGTACTTTCAAGACAAGCATCAATAAGTCTTGCATAAGAGTTAACTCATAAAGCAATAGATTCTTAATAGAAGGTTTTGAAGCAACACAAAGGAAGATTTAAGTTTCAGCAGTTGCTTTCAACTTTCAACATGTATATCTCATGGATAATTGTCAACACAAAGTAATATGATGAGTGCAAATAAGCAAGTATGTAAGAATCAATGCACACGAGTTGACACAAGTGTTTGTTTCTAAGATAGAAAGAAGTAGGTAAACCGACTCAACATAAAGTAAAAGAAAGGCCCTTCGCAGAGGGAAGCGAGGATTACTCATGTGCTAGAGCTTTTTATTTTGAAAACATGGAAACAATTTTGTCAACGGTGGTAATAATTCATATGTGTTATGCATAAAACCTCCTATAAGTTGCAAGCCTCATGCATCGAATACCAATAGTGCTCGCACCTTGTCCTAGTTAGCTTGGATTTCCATGGATTATCATTGCATTACATATGTTTCAACCAAGTGTCACAAAGGGGTACCTCTATGCCACCTGTACAAAGGTCCAAGGAGATAGATCGCATTTGATTTCTCAATTTTGATAGATCTCAACTTGAGGACATCCATACTGCGACAACACAGAAAATAAATAATGGACTCCTCTTTAATGCTTAAGCATTCAACAACAGATAATATTCTCATAAGAGATTGAGGATTAATGTCCAAGCTGAAACTTCCACCATGATACATGGCTTTGGTTGGCGGCCCAATGTTCTTCTCTAACAATATGCATACTCCAACCATTTAATCATGATAAATCACCCTTACTTCAGACAAGACGAACATGCATAGCAACTCACATGATATTCAACAAAGGTGTAACAGGTTGATGGCGTCCCCAGAAACATGGTTACCGCTCAACAAGCAACTTATAAGAAATAAGATACATAAGCCACATATTCATCACCACAATAGTTTTTTAGGCTACTTTCCCATGAGCTATGTATTGCAAAGACAAGGAATGAAATTTTAAAGGTAGCACGCAAGAAATTTACTTTGGAATGGCAGAAAAATACCACATAGTAGGTAGATATGGTGGACACAAATGGCATGGGTTTTGGCTCAAGGTTTTGGATGCACGAGAAGCATTCCCTCTCAGTACAAGGCTTTGGCTAGCAAGGTTGTTTGAAGCAAACTCAAGTATGAACCGGTACAGCAAGACTTACATAAGAACATATTGCAAGCATTATAAGACTCTACACTGTCTCCTTGTTGTTCAAACACTTTTACCAGAAATTATCTAGACTTTTAGAGAGACCAATCATGCAAACCAAATTTCAACAAACTCTATGGTAGTTCTTCATTAATAGGTTTAAACTACATGATGCAAGAGCTTAAACATGATCTATTTGAGAGCTCAAAACAATTGCCAAGTATCAAATTATTCAATACAATATACCAATTACCACATGAAGCATTTTCTGTTTCCAACCAAATAGCAATAAATGCGGCGACTTTTAACTTTAGCCATGAACATTAAAAGTAAAACTAAGAACACAAGTGTTCATATGAAAAAGCGGAGCGTGTCTCTATCCCACACATGGATTGCTAGGATCCGAATTTATTCAAACACAAACATAAATAAAAGCACACAGACGCTCCAAGTAAAGCACATAAGATGTGACGGAATAAAAATATAGTTTCACTAGAGGTGACCTGATAAGTTGTTGATGAAGAAGGGGATGCC
>NC_061508.1:248634221-248711277 GCF_022539505.1 Lolium rigidum | reverse complement strand
ATATATACGATGCTTCACCAAGGTCTTTCATTGAAAAACTGTTATTCAAATAACCTTTTACACTCGCTTAATAGTTCTATATCATTCCCAATCAATAATATGTCATCTACATATAATATCAGGAATGCTACAGAGCTCCCACTCACTTTCTTGTAAATACAGGCCTCTCCATGACACTGTATAAACCCGAAGTCTTTGATCACCTTTATCAAAGCGTCGGTTCCAACTTCTTGATGCTTGCTTCAGTCCATAGATTGAACGCTGAAGTTTGCATACTTTGTCAGCATTTTTAGGATCGAAAAAACCTTTGGGTTGTACCATATACAACTCTTCCTCAATGTCTCCATTAAGGAACGCCGTTTTGACATCCATCTGCCAAATCTCATAATCGAAAAATGCAGCTATTGCTAACAAAATCCTCACAGATTTTAGCTTCGCTACGGGTGAGAAAGTCTCATCGTAGTCAACTCCTTGAATTTGTCGGAAACCCTTTGTGACAAGTCGAGCTTTATAGACAGTAATATTACCATCAACATCTGTTTTTCTCTTGAAGATCCATTTATTCTCGACAGCCTTTCGGCTATCAGGTAAGTCTACCAAAGTCCATACTTTGTTATCATACATGGATCCCATTTCGGATTTCATGGCTTCTTTCCATTTGTTGGAATCTGGGCTCATCATCGCTTCTTCATACGTCGCAGGGTCCTCATCATTGTTATCCACAATCATGACATTTAGACAAGGATCATACCAATCAGGAGTGGCACGTTCCCTTGTCAATCTGCGAGGTTCAGTAGTTTCCTCGTTCGAAGTTTCATGATCATTATCATTAGCTTCCTCTGTTGCCGGTGTAGGCGGTACAGGTACAACTTCCGGTACTGCGCTACTCTGATCAACGAGTATAGATTCATTAATCTCATCGAGTTCTACTTTTCTTCCAGTCACTTCTTTAGTGAGAAATTCTTTCTCAAGAAAGGTTCCGTTCTTAGCAACAAAGATTTTGCCTTCGGATCTGTGATAGAAAGTGTACCCTATAGTTTCCTTAGGGTATCCTATGAAGACACATTTCTCCGCTTTGGGTTCTATCTTGTCCGGTTGTAACTTTTTTACATAGGCTTCGCAACCCCAAACTTTAAGGAACGACATCTTAGGTTTCTTATTAAACCATAATTCATACGGTGTCGTTTCTACGGATTTTGATGGTGCTCTATTTAAAGTGAATGCGGCTGTCTCTAATGCATAACTCCAAAATGATAACGGCAAATCAGTAAGAGACATCATAGAACGAACCATATCTAATAGAGTTCGATTACGACGTTCGGACACACCGTTTCGTTGTGGTGTTCCCGGCGATGTCAATTGTGAAAGTATTCCGCATTTCTTTAAATGCATGCCAAACTCATAACTCGGATATTCACCTCCGCGATCAGATCGTAGAAATTTAATCTTCTTGTTACGTTGATTTTCTACTTCACTTTGGAATTCCTTAAACTTCTCAAAAGTTTCGGATTTATGTTTCATGAAATAGATATACCCATATCTACTCAGATCATCTGTGAAGGTTAGAACATAACGATAACCACCGCGCGATGCTACGCTCATTGGTCCGCACACATCGGTATGTATGATTTCCAATAAGTCAATAGCTCGCTCCATCATACCAGAAAATGGAGTCTTAGTCATTTTTCCCATTAGACATGCTTCGCATCTATCAAGTGACTCAAAATCAAGTGATTCAAGTAATCCATCGGTATGGAGTTTCTTCATGCGTTTCACTCCAATATGACCAAGACGACGAGTGCCACATATAAGTAGAATTATCATTCAATTTAATTCGTTTAGCATCAATGTTATGTATATGCGTATCACTACTATCGAGATCTAACGAAATAAGCCATTCTTTTCAGGTGCTCGACCATAAAAGATATTATTCATAAAAATAGAACAACCATTATTCTCAGACTTGAATGAATAACCGTCTTGCATTAAACAAGATCCGGATATAATGTTCATGCTCAACGCAGGTACATAATAACAATTATTTAGGCTTAAAACTAATCCCGAAGGTAGATGTAGAGGAAGTGTGCCGATCTGCGATCACATTGACCTTGGATCCGTTTCCAACGCGCATCGTCACTTCATCTTTCAGCGAGTTGTCGTTTATTCTTTAGTTCCTGTTTCGAGTTACAAATATGAGCAACCGAACCGAGTATCAAATACCCGGGTACTAGAACGAGAACCGGTAAAATGAACATCTATAACATGTATATCGAGATATACCTTCTTTCTTCTTCTTGACAAGGCCGCTCTTCGGATCAGCCGGATACTTGGAGCAATTACGCTTCCAAGTGTCCCTTCTCCTTGCAGTAATAGCACTCAGCATCAGGCTTAGGGCCGTTCTTAGGTTTCACAGGAGGTGTGGCAGCTTTCTTGCCACCCTTCTTGAATTTTCCCTTAGACTTGCCCTGTTTCTTGAAACTGGTGGTCTTGTTGACCATCAACACTTGATGCTCTTTCTTGATCTCAATCTCAGCAGCTTTTAGCATGCCAAAGAGTTCAGGTAACTCCTTGTTCATGTTCTGCATATTGTAGTTCATCACAAAGTTCTTGTAACTTGGTGGCGGTGATTGAAGGACACGATTAATCCCCGATCCGTTAGGAATCACTATCCCAAGTCACCGAGTTTCTTCGCATGCCCGGTCATGGCGAGCATGTGCTCACTAATGGAGCTGCCTTCTTCCATCATACAAGCTGAAGAAATGTTTCGATGCTTCATAGCATTCCACGGCCGCATGAGTCTCAAAAATAGCTTTCAGCTCATTCATCAACTCATGAGGATCGTGGTGCTCAAAACGTTTTTGAAGATCGGATTCCAGCATCGCACAGGATGGCACACCGAACTTGAGAGTACCGAGTTTTCCGAGTCTCGTAAACAGCTTTTACTTCATCGGTTTCAGTTTACGCAGGAGGGTCACCTAGCGGTGCATCAAGCACATATTGCAGATTTCCGCCGGAGAGGAAGATCCTCACATGACGGAACCGGTCGGTGAAGTTGCTACCGTTGCTCTTAAGCTTTTCTTTCTCTAGGAACTGGTTAAAATTGATTGGGGACGCCATCTCTACAACATATATTTGCAATAGTTTAGACTAAGTTTATGACAAAATGAGTTCAAATTTTAATTCAACATAATTAAAAATCTAGGTGAACTCCCACTCAAAACAATATCCCTCGCATTGTCTTAGTGATCACACGAACCAAATCTACCGCACCTAAACCCGATCATCACGAGAAAAGGTGTGATTTCAATGGCGAACACTCAAAGTGTTCATCATATCAATCATATGATTCATGCTCTACCTTTCGGTATCATGTGTTCCGAGACCATGTCTGTACATGCTAGGCTCGTCAAGGCCACCTTAGTATCCGCATGTGCAAAACTGTCTTGCACCCGTTGTATGTACATATTGAATCTATCACACCCGATCATCACGAGATGCTTCGAAACGACAAGACTTGATAACGGTGCTACTAAGGATGAACACTTTATTATCTTGAGATTTTAGTGAGGGATCATCATATAATGCTGCCGTCGCGATCTAAGCAAAATAAGATGCATAAAAGGATTAACATCACATGCAGTTCATATGTGATATGATATGACCCTTTTGTCTTTGCGCCTTTGATCTTCATCTCCAAAGCACGGACATGATCTCCATCATCTTCGAGCATGATCTCCATCATCGTCGGCGTAGCGTCAAGGTCAATGGCGCCGTCTCCATGATTGTCCTCCATGTAGCAACTATTACAACTACTTTGAAATACTACTCAACATGAAATTTAAAGACAACCATAAGGCTCCTGCCGGTTGCCACAATACAATAATGATCATCTCATACATATTCATCATCATATTATGGCCATATCACATCACCAAACCCTGCAAAAACAAGTTAGACGCTCTCTAACTTGGTTTGCATATTTTACGTGGTTTAGGGTTTTCGATATAGATCTAATCTACCTACGAACATGAACCACAACGTTGATACTAATGTTGCCAATAGAAGAGTAAATTGAATCTTTACTATAGTAGGAGAGACAGACACCCGCAAAGCCTCTTATGCAATACAAGTTGCATGTCGAACGAGGAACAAGTCTCATGAACGCGGTCATGTAAAGTTAGTCCGAGCCGCTTCATCCCACTATGCCATAAAGATGCAAAGTACTCAACTAAAGATAACAAGAGCATCAACGCCCACAAAACAATTGTGTTCTACTCGTGCAACCATCTATGCATAGACACGGCTCTATACCACCGTAGGATAACGTTGCATAGAAAACAAAAATTTTCCTACCGCGAACACGCAATCCAAGCCAAGATGCAATCTAGAAGACGGTAGCAACGAGGGGGTATCGAGTCTCACCCTTGAAGAGATTCCAAAGCCTACAAGATGAGGCTCTTGTTGCTGCGGTAGACGTTCACTTGCCGCTTGCAAAAGCGCGTAGAAGATCTTGATCACGATCGGTTCCGGCGCCACGAACGGGCAACACCTCCGTACTCGGTCACACGTTCGGTTGTTGATGAAGACGACGTCCACCTCCCGTTCCAGCGGGCAGCAGAAGTACTAGCTCGTCTTGAATCCGACAGCACGACGGCGTGGTGTCGGTGGCGGTGGAGAACTCCGGCGGAGCTTCGCTAAAGCTACGCGGAAGATATGGAGGAGAGGGGGCGGCTAGGGTTTGGGAGGGGGTGGCCGGCCACTTCAAGGGGGGCGGCCAGCTTGTAGTCTTGGGGTGACCGGCCCCCTCCCTTGGCCCCTCATTATATAGGTGGATCCCCAAGAGTTGGTGTCCAAGTCTTCGAATAAGACCCGAACCAAAAACCTTCCATAGGAGAGGGAAACCTAGCCAAGCTAGGACTCCCACCAAAGGTGGGAGTTCCACCTCCCATATGGGGGGTGGCCGGCCCCCTAGGGGGAGTCCACTTGGGACTCCTCCCCCACTAGGGTTGGCCGGCCATGGAGGTGGAGTCCCATGTGGACTCCACCTTCCTTGGTGGTTTCTTCCGGACTTTTCTAGAACCTTCTAGAACCTTCCATAGAACCTTCCGCGACATTTTAATTCACATAAAATGACATCCTATATATGAATCTTATTCTCCGGACCATTCCGGAACTCCTCGTGATGTCCGGGATCTCATCCGGGACTCCGAACAAATATTCGAACTCCATTCCATATTCAAGTACTACCATTTCAACATCCAACTTTAAGTGTGTCACCCTACGGTTCGTGAACTATGTGGACATGGTTGAGTACTCACTCCGACCAATAACCAATAGCGGGATCCGGAGATCCATAATGGCTCCCACATATTCAACGATGACTTTAGTGATCGAATGAACCATTCACATACAATACCAATTCCCTTTGTCTCGCGATATTTTACTTGTCCGAGGTTTGATCTTCGGTATCACTCTATACCTTGTTCAACCTCGTCTCCTCGACAAGTACTCTTTACTCGTACCGTGGTATGTGGTCTCTTATGAACTTATTCATATGCTTGCAAGACATTTAGACGACATTCCACCGAGAGGGCCCAGAGTATATCTATCCGTCATCGGGTTGGACAAATCCCACTGTTGATCCATATGCCTCAACTCATACTTTCCGGATACTTAATCCCACCTTTATAGCCACCCATTTACGCAGTGGTGTTTGATGTAATCAAAGTACCTTTCCGGTATAAGTGATTTATATGATCTCATGGTCATAAGGACTAGGTAACTATGTAACGAAAGCTTATAGCAAATAACTTAATGACGAGATCTTATGCTACGCTTAATTGGGTGTGTCCATTATATCATTCATACAATGATATAACCTTGTTATTAATAACATCCAATGTTCATGATTATGAAACTAATCATCCATTAATCAACAAGCTAGTTAAGAGGCATACTAGGGACTCTTTGTTGTTTACATATCACACATGTATCAATGTTTCGGTTAATACAATTATAGCATGGTATATAAACATTTATCATAAACATAAAGATATATAATAACCACTTTTATTATTGCCTCTTGGGCATATCTCCAACAGAGAGCGCCGCGGGCGCCGCCAACTGCCAAAGAGAGGGAGCTTCGACGAACGCCAACACAGAGGTCCAAGTTCGAGCCGTTGGCCGCAGCAGCGTGAGCTCCCCGGTCCAGCCGCCATGCCGCCCTCGCAGCCACCGCGGCCGCCATGCCACCTAGAGCACACACAGGGCCGCCGCCCCGCAGTCCACCCCTGCAACCTCGCATCTGGGCCCATGCGCGCCGCCATGACCCTCTCCGCTGCACCACCGGTGCAGCACGCCGCGCGCCGGCCACCCCCGCGCCGCACGCGGGCACCCCTGCCAACCCCGCGTCGCCGCCCGTCCGCCCGCACGGCCCGAGCGCCGCCGCATCCGGCGAGTCGCCGCCACGGCCCGCCTCACCACTAGATCGGGGCGCTGGCCCCGGATCCGCCGCCCCAAGTTCCCGGAGCCGCCGCTCCGGCGTCCGTGCGCCGACGAGCCCGCCGAATATGCCCCAGCCGCCTAGACCTTCCGCCAGCGCCACGAGAAGGAGGAGCACCCCTGCCACCTTCGGCAGCAGGGCACGCCGCCACCGCGGCAAGGGCCGGGGCGGCGAGCGGGGCAAGGTGAGGAGAGACCGGCGGCGGCGCGAGGGTGCCCCCGGTGTCGCCTGGGTGCGACACGGGGGTGAGGTCTTCGTATGCATTCCCTATATGATGTGCCTTGTTATTTATGAACGGTAATTATAAATAGCAATCAATCCTAAAAGTTTAATTTCACTTAGAATATTTTAGCGACTATTTTTTTAATTTATAAGTTATCAACTCGGTGCCCTGTTATTTATCAATCGTAAATATAAATAACTACCATCCATAAAAAAATATTTTCATTTAGAATATTTTAGCGATTTTTTTTGTTTACAAGCTATCAACCCGGTGCCTCGTTATTTATCAACGGTAAAAATAAATAACTATCAGCCCGGTGTCCAGTTATTTATCAACGCAAAATATAAATAACTATAAATCCTAAAAAGTATTTTATTAAAATATTTTCGACATTTTTAGTTTCCAAGCTATCAACCCGGTGCACCATTATTTATCAACAGTTAATATAAATAACTACCAACCCTAAAAGTATTTCATTTAGAATATTTTAGCGACTCGTTTTTAGTTTACAAGCTATCAACCGAGTGACCCTTTATTTATCAATGGTAAATATAAAATAACTATCAACCTTAAAAAGTTAATTTCATTTAGAATATTTTTGCGACTTTTTTTTGTTTACAAGTTATCAACTTGGTGCCCCGTTGTTTATCAACGGTAAATTTAAATACCTAGCAACCCTAAAAAATAATTTTAATTTAGAATATTTTAGCAACTTTTGTTAGCTTACAATTTGAAAAATAGTACTTAATTTGAGTAGCAAGTGGTAGTTCATTTGAGTTGCAAGTGAATCTCCCACCCTAAAAAACCAGTAGCCCTAAAAAGGAAATTATAAAAATTAATCCAAAAATAAATGAATTATCGTACGAAATAACAACAAAAATGGAATTGCAAAAAAAAAGAATCGTCAAAAGGGAATTGCAAATAAAGAGAATTGAGAGACTGTCTCGTGCTAAAAAGTTGGCTCATTAAATGCAAACGCATGAGATACTTTATGCATGCATGCAGTGTGAACGGTCTTGGTTATATGCAACTTGCAAGTGGGAACATGAGCTGTTAGTGTGAACACACAACTGCATGTGAACGTAGCAAAACACTACGTGACAAAAAAGAATTGATTTAGCGCATGGCGTGAGCGCTGCTACGCAAGAAAACAGACCGCGCGAGCGGTTGAGTCCGAGGGAGGGAATTCGAATATGAATGGCTTTTCACATAAGCCTTCTAGTTAAAAGTAGACAAATTTGTTACGTATAAAAAAAGATGCAACTAAGTTTTGAATGGGAAGTGGCACTACAGGAAACACTTAAGGTGCCGACCGCCAAAACCTACGTCGATGGCTTTTAGTCGGCGCCGTCGGTAGAGGTCCC
This sequence comes from Lolium rigidum, assembly GCF_022539505.1. Classification (NCBI taxonomy): domain Eukaryota; kingdom Viridiplantae; phylum Streptophyta; class Magnoliopsida; order Poales; family Poaceae; genus Lolium; species Lolium rigidum. The sequence continues at coordinate 248,703,188 of NC_061508.1, read as the reverse complement.
GAGCCGGGCAGCCCAACATCATGGCCGTCGGCCTAGGTAAGCCATCGGCGTAGGACATGTTGGGCTAACGGCAGCCGTCGGCATAGAAAAAAGTCGTCGGCAGATGTCATGGCCATCTACGTAGGAAAGTTGTCGGCGTAGGGGGGGTGGGGGGGACGTAGCCCCGGAAGACCATGCCATCACGGCGAAGTGACGGTGTCACAACTACGATGACGTCCAAGCCGTCGCCTTTTTGTGAAATAAAATCAAACTTTTGCTCCACACGACCCCCTCTCCCCACCTCCCCTTGGATTGCATTTTTGGTTTTGAAAAATAATATAAGAAATTATTCTAAATTTCAAAAAGAAAATCCTTTGAGATAATCATGTTTTACGTCTTCTAGTTTTTAGGAAAATTAGCACACATGAATTTCAATATATTATGAAAATGGCATCATGTTTTAGTAAAATAACTTTTCTGGTTACATAAGACCTCCGATGAAAATATTTTTTATATGAAAATGTATCTACGGAAAATTTTACATACGATTTTAATGTCTTATGGCTATTTATGGCTGCTTACAGATTTTAATTCCTCAAAATCAAAAAAGAAATAGGAGTTTTGTAGGGTTTATATTTTGATGAACATGAAAAAAATAAAAATAAAAGTAAAATTCATTTACTGTTATTTGAATTCAAGATTTATTATTACTTATTCATTTTTATTCAGTCAAATAATTTTTTGGAATTCACAAAGACGCGTGGCATCGTGGTCCAAGGGATAATAGGATTTATAGGGTACTATTGTCAACAAAGTATAAGGACATCTCCAGGGGTCCGACGTAAACGGATCAATAGTGTTTATTTGGCTAGACGCATAATAACCAGCATGTCCAAGCATATGCATTCTGGGATCAAATTTGCTCCACGAATGCGTCTGTCCACACGTCCATGTGGGTTGGCTGACCCCTCTCTTAATAATTATTGCATGCCCCATGTGGTGGCTACTGGTGACCACACAAAAAGCATCTTCTTCTCTCTTTCCTCCATAATCAATGCAGGGCCCATGCTGCTCTGCCATTATCGGTCCAAATGGGGCACTACCGCTAGGGCTAGGGTAGACGTATACGAAGATGGAGCCATTTTTCATGTCCGCGCCTGACGCAAACGAACGCAATCTAGTCCAAAATGCTCGGGCCGCTGGAGATGCCCTAACTCCTTTGTCGAAAGCTCATCTGGAAGTAACGAAGAAGTTAAAGTGTTGGGGGGGGGATGACCCCCGGTAGGCTAAGGGTATGGCCTAATGGCCAAGTTGGTAAGCCGGATAATCTTGTTTGCAGGTGAAAGTGATGTTGATCGGATTAAGGGTCAACCGGCTTAAGGAAAGTCGGATTGAGGTATCTGCATAGCCATGCCGGCATAAGAGAAGCCGACATAGCGATGCTGCCATAAGAAAAACCGATATAGATGAAGTCAGCTACGTCGAGATGGATCAGATCGTGAATAACTGGTCGAAGGTTGTAGAACCGACATACATCATGGTGGGAACCGACTTAGGGGTCCGGCATATGGCCAACGGTCTTGTGCCTACCCCCAAAGCCAGCGCTCAGGTCTTGTTCCTGTAATCACAACAATGCATGTGAATCTCATCATGACGAGAGGCACGTTGCTACATTCCAACAAGCAGAACTGACCATGCCGCTAACGAGGGGTACAGTGGTCAACAGCGTGGTGGCAGAAGACCAAGTCACATCGACAGAGTACTTGAGACAAGATGGAAGCTTCCTGGCAGTAGGTGTAGACTTTGAGGGCCAGCTGGCTTTAGCCCATGCTTGGGTTTCTCCCTTCTTACCCCCCACCCACTATATAAGGGGGTGCAGGGCTCCCTTGCACGAGACGACCTTCTCTCTCTGATTCTCCCCATAGACAAGCTTAGTGCTTCATCTTCTACATCTAGCAAAATAGCTCAAGAAGCACCATTGTTGTGGGGATTTCACCGTGAGTGATATACACATCCACATAGCATGTGTAGGGGTATTACCTCCTCACGAGGGTCCTGAACCTAGGTAGATCATTGTGTGCTTTCCGTGTGTGCTTTCTAGCTCACATTCCCTCCTCTGGATCCTTCGGCGTACATCCGGCCCCAACTAAAGCTTACTCATAGCATCTGTTTGTTCACCACTTCACCACGATGATATTAAGCGTGCTGGACTGGGAGCATCCTTAGAATGGGTGACTGACTGGGAAGTTGAACCACGAGTGAGCAATTTGACCCGAGAGCATCTTAGAGATTAAAGTGTCAAACATTTCAAAAATTGAAAAAAAAAACAAATTGTCAAATGGCCGTTAACTTCTATGCTAACGGCCAACCGGATGCTTCATCGACGGCAAACTCGCTTGTGACGACGCCTTGAGGTGCCGACGGGATATGACGAGCCAAATAAGCCTATGCCGACGGCTTCTGGCCCTCGGCACCTTGAGGGTTTCCTGTAGTGGGGCCGATCAGAGCTGCCGTTTTGCATCCCTAGCAGTAGTAGGTATGAACTTTTTTTGCATGCTTGCGTGTGTATCCAGACGCTAAAACAGAGAATGATAAATACACACAGTGGTAGCTTCCACTTCCATGACACCAAACAAAGAATCAGTTCTGCTTTCTCCTTCCTCCAGGGCCCTTGCCACGCTCGGTCGCGTGTGAGCTACGTACCCAGATGCATGGCGCTGCTTCTTCCTGTCGTGGCCATCGTCCTCGATCTTCCCCTCGCACGCACACGCTGGCCGGCTGCAGCAAGCCACCGGGTCGCACGCGTGGACGCCCATGCGCGGGCATTCAATGCCGCGCCGCCTGCGCTCTGGCGCCACTGGCCTCCGTGCCGGCCGGCTCAGGTGCCTCTACTCGCTAGATCAGATCGACCCGCCTGCGCACGGCGACGGCGAGGGCGACATCGGCCGGTGCGCGCGCACGGTCGGGGTTCGCTTGCACGGCTGGTGCACCGCTGCCGTGCGGCCGACGACGCAGGGCCCGCCCGCCCGCGCGCGCTAGCCAGCGCTATGCCATGCAGGTGCGCATGCATGCGCCGCGCCGCCCAAACCTGCCGAGAGTCAACTTCCATGTCCAATCCATCAGACACGCAGGGACCTGTGCACGTGTGCTCGGCGCGCCATGCACATTTGATTTTTCCGACGATGGAGGTCGCCATACAAGATGGAAGTTCCAAATCTCTTTCTTCCCCGGGCCTAATTTATGGCCCCGGAAACTCCTTGCGGCTCACGAGAGTAAAGTGCCCCTGCATATAAAAAAAATTAAAAATATATATACAAGTTTCAAAAATTTGCGAAACAAAATCATAAAATTAGCTAATGATGTATCCCACAAAAGTGCAAAATCTCAATTCAAAATATTTTACATTCTGAGCTACACTAAAATGATAAAGTATGATTCTTTTTTGTAGATTTGAGATCACTATATTTAGATCCATAGTTTTGTCATTTTGTAAAGCATAAAATACACATTATCTCCAATTGAAAGTTTGCAAGTTTGTGGGATACTTCACTGGCTACATGCGGATTTTCTCAAAAATTCAGAAACTCAAATATATGATCTTTTTTTATTCTTTTTAAACAAAAGGATCACTGCAGCCTATGTGCACCAAATCTCCAATCCTCGCCCTTCCTCTAAATTTTATTTGCCTAGATTCTTTTTTAAAAATGTATATATTTAATTTTTTAAAGTAAGATAAAAGAAAGTTTGATCAAGCTCTTAGAGAAAAAGTTCAATAACATCTACATCACAAAGTCAATACCGTTAGATACATCATCATTTATTTTTCAAGATCTATATAAATATAGTTATTATAAAAAAAACTTGTATAATTGTTACTACTAGTCTTTGGTACAACATAACCAAATCTTAAACAAATTGACTTTTGAAATTTTCCAGTCCTTCTTTTCGGGATTGGAGAAGTAGAATCTCCTTCCCACACATTCTATTATGACAAACCCATATCGCCGGTCACCAAACGAGATACGATAGTAGGGCAGCTCGACGTCCATATTACATGTTCATCGTGAGCTACTCGTACACACAACGCCGCCAACTCATGAGCTGGTTGGTTACATCTTCAAGGTGTATAGGCAACATTAGCCTCAATAAAACTCATTTGTACTATAAGAGCATCTCCAGCCGCGTCCCCCAAAGCGTCCCCCAAACAGCGCCGGATTGAGCATTTGGGGGACGTGTTTTGTTCGTGCCGCCTTTGGGGGATGTCGCTCCCCAGCCGCGTCCCCCAAACGCCGCCCCCAAACATTTAAATTATTATTTTTTTAACATAGAATCATTTATCAAATATAGCATATGAATAAAAATGTTTGCAAGGATTGTTTTCAAATTAAATTACAACAAACAATAAAACAAGTAAACAAATATAATAAATAGGGGTAGATGCTACATCAAGGTGCCACGGTATTTTCTTTGATCCTCCACAAATGCTCAACGAGATCAGCTTGAAGTTGCTCATGCACATTGCTGTCACGGATCTCTGCGTGCATGGCGAGAAAATCAGCAAAATCTGCAGGCAACTCATGATCAACCTCCGCAAGAGGGTCTTCACACTCATAGGGACCAACATGTGACCTAGCATGATTCTTGCGGTCATCCTCGATGATCATGTTGTGCATGATCACACAAGCCTGCATCACCTCCCACATTTGGTCGTGAGACCAGCTTAGAGCAGGGTGATACGTCTCCGACATATCGATAATTTCTTATGTTCCATGCCACATTATTGATGATATCTACATGTTTTATGCACACTTTATGTCATATTCGTGCATTTTCTGGAACTAACCTATTAACAAGATGCCGAAGAACCAGTTGCTGTTTTCTGCTGTTTTTGGTTTCAGAAATCCTAGTAACGAAATATTCTCGGAATTGGACGAAATCAACGCCCAGGGTCCTATTTTGCCACGAAGCTTCCAGAAGACCGAAGGGGAGTCGAAGTGGGGCCACGAGGCGCCGCCACACTAGGGCGGCGCGGCCCAGCCCTAGGCCGCGCCGACCTATGGTGTGGGGCCCTCGTGTGGCCTCCCGCGTTGCCCTTCCGCCTACTTAAAGCCTCCGTCGCGAAACCCCCGCATCGAGAGCCACGATATGGAAAACCTTACTGAGACGCCGCCGCCGCCAATCCCATCTCGGGGGATTCTGGAGATCTCCTCCGGCACCCTGCCGGAGAGGGGATTCATCTCCCGGAGGACTCTTCACCGCCATGGTCGCCTCCGGAGTGATGAGTGAGTAGTTCACCCCTGGACTATGGGTCCATAGCGGTAGCTAGATGGTTGTCTTCTCCTCATTGTGCTTCATTGTTGGATCTTGTGAGCTACCTAACATGATCAAGATCATCTATCCGTAATGCTATATGTTGTGTTTGTCGGGATCCGATGGATAGAGAATACTATGTTATGTTAATTATCAAGTTATTACCTATGTGTTGTTTATGATCTTGCATGCTCTCCGTTATCAGTAGAGGCTCTGGCCAAGTTTTTGCTCTTAACTCCAAGAGGGAGTATTTATGCTCGATAGTGGGTCCATGCCTCCATTGAATGCGGGACGAGTGACGGAAAGTTCTAAGGTTGTGGATGTGTCTGTTGCCACTAGGGATAAAACATTGATGCTATGTCCGAGGATGTAGTTATTGATTACATTACGCACCATACTTAACGCAATTGTCCGTTGTTTTGCAACTTAATACTGGAAGGGGTTCGGATGATAACCTCGAAGGTGGACTTTTTAGGCATAGATGCATGCTTTGGATAGCGGTCTATGTACTTTGTCGTAATGCCCAATTAAATCTCACTATATTTATCATGACATGTATGTGCATTGTTATGCCCTCTCTATTTGTCAATTGCCCGACTGTAATTTGTTCACCCAACATGCTTTTATCTTATGGGAGAGACACCTCTAGTGAACTGTGGACCCCGGTCCATTCTTTTATACTTGAAATACAAATCTGCTGCAATACTTGTTCTTTACTTGTTTTCACGCAAACAATCATCTTCCACACAATACGGTTAATCCTTTGTTACGGCAAGCCGGTGAGATTGACAACCTCAACTGTTTCGTTGGGGCAAAGTACTTTGGTTGTGTTGTGCAGGTTCCACGTTGGCGCCGGAATCTCCGGTGTTGCGCCGCACTACATCCCGCCGCCATCAACCTTCAACGTGCTTCTTGGCTCCTCCTGGTTCGATAAACCTTGGTTTCTTTCCGAGGGAAAACTTGCTTCGCTGTGCGCATCATACCTTCCTCTTGGGGTTCCCAACGAACGTGTGAGTTACACGCCATCAAGCTCTTTTTCTGGCGCCGTTGCCGGGGAACGAAGAAAAGTTACACCACAAAGATTTTCAACTCCCACGTCAACAGCTCTTTTTCTGGCGCCGTTGCCGGGGAGATCAAGACACGCTGCAAGGGAGTCTCCACTTCCCAATCTCTTTACTTTGTTTTTGTCTTGCTTTATTTTATTTACTACTTTGTTTGCTGCATTATATCAAAACACAAAAAAATTAGTTGCTAGCTTTACTTTATTTACTGTCTTGCATACTATATCAAAAATACAAAAAAATTAGTTACTTGCATTTACTTTACTTGATTCGTCATGTTTCCTTTTAATTTTACCGTAAAAGACATACCGGTAGGACGTGGGTCTATAGTTGGGAGAAACAATATAGAAGAATTTTTCAATCATGTTAGTACCGTTGAAGATTTTGAAGATAGACACTTGGTAGAACTTGCTCCTACTTATGAAATTGCTGCTGCTGCTTTAGTTCGCATGTTGGAAACTAAATTTGTTAATCTCAATCCTATAATCAAACACATGTTTCTTACACTTGGTGATATGGAAGAAGGGGAAAAGAAAGATTTTGTTTTTGAAACCCTTCTTAGAGAATTTGGTGGTTTAGCAAGAGAGGCTAGAAAGGTCTTTAGTAAATATAAGATGCTTGGTTCTTATACTAATTTTGCTAGTATCCTTGAAAAGATGGACATGGAGAGAGTAAGGTACACTAATAATATTAATGATGGTGGGGAGATCAAAGCACCAATACCATGTAAGCTCCTAGCAATGAATGAAGCGCTAGAAAATAACTATGCTTGGCTTGTTCCTGAAAATTTGTTTGATGAGAGTAGCAAGCCCAAGACTAATGAAAAGGGAGCCGCTGACACTTATGTATCCAATATACTATGCATGGTTGAGAAAACTCCAAACCCCGCTGAAGATTCATCATCTCTTGATGTTACTTGATTTACACTTTCTGCGTCTAGCTGAAAGGCGTTAAAGAAAAGCGCTTATGGGAGACAACCCATGTTTTTACTACAGTATTTTTGTTTTATATTTGAGTCTTGGAAGTTGTTTACTACTGTAGCAACCTCTCCTTATCTTAGTTTTGTGTTTTGTTGTGCCAAGTAAAGTCTTTGATAGTAAAGTGAGTACTAGATTTGGATTACTGCGCAGTTTCAGATTTCTTTGCTGTCACGAATTTCGACCTGCCTCCCTGTAGGTAGCTCAGAAAATTAAGCCAATTTACGTGCATGATCCTCAGATATGTACGCAACTTTCATTCAATTTGGGCATTTTCATTTGAGCAAGTCTGGTGCCTCAATAAAATCTATCTTTACGGACTGTTCTGTTTTGACAGATTCTGCCTTTTATTTCGCATTGCCTCTTTTGCTATGTTGGATGAATTTCTTTGATCCATTAATGTCCAGTAGCTTTATGCAATGTCCAGAAGTGTTAAGAATGATTGTGTCACCTCTGAACATGTTAATTTTTATTGTCCACTAACCCTCTAATGAGTTGCTTCGAGTTTGGTGTGGAGGAAGTTTTCAAGGATAAAGAGAGGAGTATGATACAATATGATCAAGGAGAGTGAAAGCTCTAAGCTTGGGGATGCCCCGGTGGTTCACCCCTGCATATTTTAAGAAGACTCAAGCGTCTAAGCTTGGGGATGCCCAAGGCATCCCCTTCTTCATCGACAACATTATCAGGTTCCTCCCCTGAAACTATATTTTTATTCGGCCACATCTTATGTGCTTTGCTTGGAGCATCGGTTTGTTTTTGTTTTTGTTTTGTTTGAATAAAATGGATCCTAGCATTCACTGTATGGGAGAGAGACACGCTCCGCTGTAGCATATGGACAAGTATGTCCTTAGGCTTTACTCATAGTATTCATGGCGAAGTTTCTTCTTCGTTAAATTGTTATATGGTTGGAATTGGAAAATGCTACATGTAGTAATTCTAAAATGTCTTGGATAATTTGATACTTGGCAATTGTTGTGCTCATGTTTAAGCTCTTGCATCATATACTTTGCACCCATTAATGAAGAAACACTTAGAGCTTGCTAATTTGGTTTGCATATTTGGTTTCTCTAAAGTCTAGATAATATCTAGTATTGAGTTTTGAACAACAAGGAAGACGGTGTAGAGTCTTATAATGTTTACAATATGTATTTTATGTGAGTTTTGCTGCACCGTTCATCCTTGTGTTTGTTTCAAATAACCTTGCTAGCCTAAACCTTGTATCGAGAGGGAATACTTCTCATGCATCCAAAATCCTTGAGCCAACCACTATGCCATTTGTGTCCACCATACCTACCTACTACATGGTAATTCTCCGCCATTTCAAAGTAAATTGCTTGAGTGCTACCTTTAAAATTCCATCATTCACCTTTGCAATATATAGCTCATGGGAAAAATAGCTTAAAAACTATTGTGGTATTGAATATGTACTTATGCACTTTATCTCTTATTAAGTTGCTTGTTGTGCGATAACCATGTTTACGGGGACGCCATCAACTATTCTTTGTTGAATATCATGTGAGTTGCTATGCATGTCCGTCTTGTACTGAAGTAAGAGAGATCTACCACTTTAATGGTTGGAGCATGCATATTGTTAGAGAAGAACATTGGGCCGCTAACTAAAGCCATGATTCATGGTGGAAGTTTCAGTTTTGGACATATATCCTCAATCTCATATGAGAATAATAATTGTTGCCACATGCTTATGCATTAAAGAGGAATCCATTATCTGTTGTCCATGTTGTCCCGGTATGGATGTCTAAGTTGAGAATAATTAAAAGCGAGAAATCCAAAATGCGAGCTTTCTCCTTAGACCTTTGTACAGGCGGCATGGAGGTACCCCATTGTGACACTTGGTTAAAACATGTGTATTGCGATGATCCGGTAGTCCAAGCTAATTAGGACAAGGTGCGGGCACTATTAGTATACTATGCATGAGGCTTGCAACTTGTAAGATATAATTTACATAACTCATATGCTTTATTACTACCGTTGACAAAATTGTTTCATGTTTTCAAAATAAAAGCTCTAGCACAAATATAGCAATCGATGCTTTCCTCTTTGAAGGACCATTCTTTTTACTTTTATGTTGAGTCAGTTCACCTATCTCTCTCCACCTCAAGAAGCAAAAACTTGTGTGAACTGTGCATTGATTCCTACATACTTGCATATTGCACTTGTTATATTACTCTATGTTGACAATTATCCATGAGATATACATGTTATAAGTTGAAAGCAACCGTTGAAACTTAATCTTCCTTTGTGTTGCTTCAATACCTTTCCTTTGATTTATTGCTTTATGACTTAACTCTTATGCAAGACTTATTGATGCTTGTCTTGAAGTACTATTCATGAAAAGTCTTTGCTTTATGATTCACTTGTTTACTCATGTCATTATCATTGTTTTGATCGCTGCATTCATTACATATGTTTACAAATAGTATGATCAAGGTTATGATGGCATGTCACTTCGGAAATTATCTTTGTTATCGTTTTACCTCGCTCGGGACGAGCGAGAACTAAGCTTGGGGATGCCGATACGTCTCCGACGTATCGATAATTTCTTATGTTCCATGCCACATTATTGATGATATCTACATGTTTTATGCACACTTTATGTCATATTCGTTCATTTTCTGGAACTAACCTATTAACAAGATGCCGAAGAGCCGATTCTGTTGTTTTCTGCTGTTTTTAGTTTCAGAAATCCTAGTAACGAAATATTCTCGGAATTGGACGAAATCAACGCCCAGGGTCCTATTTTGCCACGAAGCTTCCAGAAGACCGAAAGGGAGTCGAAGTGGGGCCACGAGGCGCCGCCACACTAGGGCGGCGCGGCCCAGCCCTAGGCCGCGCCGACCTATGGTGTGGGGCCCTCGTGTGGCCCCCCGCGTTGCCCTTCCGCCTACTTAAAACCTCCGTCGCGAAACCCCCAGTACCGAGAGCCACGATACGGAAAACCTTACTGAGACGCCGCCGCCGCCAATCCCATCTCGGGGGATTCTGGAGATCTCCTCCGGCACCCTGCCGGAGAGGGGATTCATCTCCCGGAGGACTCTTCACCGCCATGGTCGCCTCCGGAGTGATGAGTGAGTAGTTCACCCCTGGACTATGGGTCCATAGCGGTAGCTAGATGGTTGTCTTCTCCTCATTGTGCTTCATTGTTGGATCTTGTGAGCTGCCTAACATGATCAAGATCATCTATCCGTAATGCTATATGTTGTGTTTGTCGGGATCCGATGGATAGAGAATACTATGTTATGTTAATTATCAAGTTATTACCTATGTGTTGTTTATGATCTTGCATGCTCTCCGTTATTAGTAGAGGCTCGGCCAAGTTTTTGCTCTTAACTCCAAGAGGGAGTATTTATGCTCGATAGTGGGTTCATGCCTCCATTGAATGCTGGGACGGTGACGGAAAGTTCTAAGGTTGTGGATGTGCTTGTTGCCACTAGGGATAAAACATTGATGCTATGTCCGAGGATGTAGTTATTGATTACATTACGCACCATACTTAATGCAATTGTCCGTTGTTTTGCAACTTAATACCGGAAGGGGTTCGAATGATAACCCGAAGGTGGACTTTTTAGGCATAGATGCATGCTGGATAGCGGTCTATGTACTTTGTCGTAATGCCCAATTAAATCTCACTATATTTATCATGACATGTATGTGCATTGTTATGCCCTCTCTATTTGTCAATTGCCCGACTGTAATTTGTTCACCCAACATGCTTTTATCTTATGGGAGAGACACCTCTAGTGAACTGTGGACCCCGGTCCATTCTTTTATACTTGAAATACAAATCTGCCGCAATACTTGTTCTTTACTTGTTTTACGCAAACAATCATCTTCCACACAATACGGTTAATCCTTTGTTACAGCAAGCCGGTGAGATTGACAACCTCACTGTTTCGTTGGGGCAAAGTACTTTGGTTGTGTTGTGCAGGTTCCACGTTGGCGCCGGAATCTCTGGTGTTGCGCCGCACTACATCCCGCCGCCATCAACCTTCAACGTGCTTCTTGGCTCCTCCTGGTTCGATAAACCTTGGTTTCTTTCTGAGGGAAAACTTGATGCTGTGCGCATCATACCTTCCTCTTGGGGTTCCCAACGAACGTGTGAGTTACAAGCCATCACAGGGTACCAGACAATGGCAAATTGTGCTTGAAGCACACCAAATGCCCGCTCGACATCCTTCCTGCAAGCCTCCTGTCGCGTAGCAAAGTGAGAATTCTTCAGACCTGATGGATTCGAGATTGTTTTGACAAAAGTGGCCCATTTTGGATATATACCATCGGCTAGATAATAGCCTTTGGTATATTCGTGGCCATTGATCTCATAGTTGCATGGTGGAGCATGCCCTTCCACTAGTCTCGCCGAACACCGGAGGCTAGCTGCAACACGTTGATGTCATTGTGTGATCCCGTCATGCCAAAGAAAGAATGCCAAATCCACAGGTCATAATCTGCCACGGCTTCAAGCACCACACTTGCAATATCCATGACGACCTTTGTATATACCTTGCCAAGCAAACGGGCAGTTCTTCCATGCCCGGTGCATGCAATCGATGCTTCCAAGCATTCCGGGAAATCCTCCGGCAGCATTTTGTGCCATGATCCTTGCGATCTCTTCCTCAGTTGGCCTTCTCAAATAGTATTTGCCAAACTTTCCCACCACAGCTCGGCAAAACTTGTACATGCACTCAATGGCAGTAGACTCATTCATGCGAAGGTAGTCGTCCTGTGTATCGGCAGGTGCTCCGTATGCAAGCATCCTCATGGCGGCGGTGCACTTCTGAATCGACGAGAACCCGAGAACGCCTACAGCGTCGAGCTTGAGCTTGAAGTAGGGGTCGAACTCTCGAACGCCGTGGAGGATATTCATGAACAGCCCCTTGCTCATCCTGTACCGGCGCCGAAAATTGTCGGCATGTGTTGCGTCGTCGGTGAAGTAGTCGTTGTGCAGCATGGCATGGCCCTCCATCCTCTGCCGGGGCTTCGACTTCCTTCTTCCCGGCCTTGATCCTCCGCGGCGCGGCCTCTTCCTCTTCTCCGCCTCAGCGTCGAGCAATTCCCGGAGGGACGCAATGATCAGCAAATGCTCCCGCAGGTCGTCGTCGAAGGCTTGCTCGTCCTCCAGCAGCAGGGCAACCATCTCATCATCGCTGTCCATGGCTGAAGCAAAATCAATGGTTAAAATTGCGCCGAGGCAGACGACGCAACAAACAGCGGCCAATCGCGCCTACCTGGCAAGTCGTCGAGCACCTTCTGTGCGCGGAGGCGGGGCGGATTTGACGGTGCGTTCTGGGACGCGCTGGCGACGCTGCGGCGGCGGCACGATCGGCGGGAGCCCCAGCCGCGACAACGGTTCCGACTCTCAGCAGAGATCAGACGCCCAACCGGCCGGGAAATCCAGCGGTGGCGGTGGGGTGGGAGGCGCGGGAACGAAGGAGCGACGAGAAAAGAGGCGCGAACCAACGGTTTATGCAAATAGTCACCGACATGTGGGAGCCCGCCTCGCTTTTCGTTGTGTCCGGCGTCCCCGGTGCGTCCCCTGTGGGACGGGGACGGGCTCGGGGCGCCGGACACCGTATCGGGCCGCGCCGGACAAAAATGGGCTTTGGGGGACGCGGCTGAAACATATTTTTTGTCCGGCGCGCCCCAAATCCTTTTGGGGGACGCTTTGAGATGACCAATCGACACACCGATCGGTGCAAAGTCAGATGTTGACGTCATCAATGGTCGTTGAAGATTGATGCAATCTGTTTCCCTACACCGAGCTGTTCTTCTATTTTAAAAGTATTTGATAGAGCCCTTGCACAACGTCCATTGCCAGGGGTGCAAAGCAAATATCTGAAGAGCTATACTACGCTTCCCAAACTCCTGATCCACTGGACTGATGGAAAACTGCATCCACATTTGGGCTCCTTTGATTCAAAGGATTTGCATAGGAATTGTGTAGGATTTGGTTCCTATGGGAAAATTCCTATACATGTTGTTTGATTCATAGGAACATATCCTATAGGAATAATTCCTATAGGAATCTTGTAGTGTGATTTCTATAGGAAAAAAGCATTAGCTCATACCTCATGGAAAAATTCCTTTGCTACAATCAAACAAACTTCATCTTCCTATAAGTTTCAAGTAGACATGCCATTCCAATCCTATACCTTTCCTATTCCTATATTTTTCCTATCCTTTAAATCAAAGGAGCCCTTATCTTAACAAAACTATGAGGCTGTCGAACTCCTCGATGTTCAGTGGTCACCACTTGGTTCCACGTCGGCTTTTTTGTGAAGATAACGCTTCCACTCATCCATACATGTAGCATAATACTGAACTGAAATTGATCAACGGTAGTTGTTGCTCCCCATGATTTCCTCTACTGAGTTCATACCAGCAACTCCATGGAAGAGTGACCGACAGCGATTGCTAATTTGTGGGCAGCTCTAGGAGACTAGGACTTCCTCTATTAGACTATTTACCTCCATAGCTGAACGGCAGGGAAGAAGTTTCAGTATGGACATCTTCTAACAATAATAGGTTTCGCCATTTTTATTTATCAAACTTGCATGTCAAAAATAGGTGGCCTCCGTCCTCGAAATATTTATGGCGAACCTCTGTCAACCCTGCAAGAAAGATCACTGTCTCCAACAGACGAAGAGTGTGACAAGGATTAACCCTGGGACCCAACACAGTCTGTCGTGGACTATCAAGTTCGGATGTAGTATGGGCTTTGGGCCATGGCAGCCTGTATGGGCGAAACAACAAATGGTCTTTCTCTGCTGGGCTACAGCGCCCATGAGAAATCAATTGTTTTTCATGAGGCTCGGCCAGTGTTCCCTGTTACAAATGGCAACAACTTTGGCACGAGGTAAGGACTGCCCTAATTAGCGAGAAACAGACAAGGACAGCGTGATTGGGAAAACTAAGAGCCTGTCTAACGGGCTCCTTACTTTTCTGCCCCGTATATCGCGATTATTTTACCCCGTAGAAAAAAAGTGCTGGTAGTTACACTGTTTCGTCTAGCAGACCCCGTATTCCACCCCGTAACTTCGTAAATTTAAAACCCCGCCACCTCGTCCTCCTTCGCCCTCTTCCTCTCGGCGTCGTCCTTGAGGTACTGTCGTAGCGCCTTCAACAAGTCGGGGGCCTCCTCCTCCTCGCCGGCGATCGGAGCTCCTCCAGCGCTGGTGCTCCAATCCTCCTTCGCCCAGCGTCGGCGCTCCCACTGGGCCGCTCATCGGCTTCATCGGCGGATCTTGGTTGTACCAGTGCCCGCCCGCCGCGAAGTCAACGAGCTTCGGCGGGACGTACGCGGCGCCGGCGTACCTGCAGGCCGCACGCCGGCTCCCGGCGGCGGATCTCTTGCATTGGCGCCGCCACACATCCTCCACGTTGTCCGGCGAGCGGGATCGCTTCGATCCGCTCGCCGGCGAGGCGGTACTGCGGCGGCGTGCGTCCATGCCGAAGATGGGGTGAAATGTGGAGGTAGGTACTTAGGGATTGCTCGCCGGAGCAGGATGGAGGAGGCGGCGGCGCACGGCGGAGCTAGGGTTGCGAGTGAGGGGTTAACCCCTCACTCGCACCTGCGCCCAGTATAAGTAGGGGGCGACGGGGCCGATTTCCTGGCCCCGTATTCCGCCGAAACGGGCCGGCCCGAATACGGGGCCTGCTAGACGCCCCAAATCGCGCCTGCCTCGTATCCCGCCGGAATTTTACGGAGTGGACGGGTTATACGGGCCTGTTAGACATGCTCTAACTAGGGGAGAGTGGTTTGCGTGTGTTTGACTAGGTACACTATACACAGCAGCACACACCCACATGCACAGTATAGTACGTACATCCTAGCAGCTGGTGGTGATGAGATTAATTTCTTCCTTTGTTTCGTGAGACGAGATAAACGTGCAGTGGTGGACCGATAAAAATATATGAGTGGAAGCATTTCTTGTATAAATTTATAAAATCTAAAGAAATTTCAGTGAAACATGAACAAGCACTAAAAGAATTCAATTTTTTGAGTGCGGACGCATCTGATCTATATTTGGGTCCGCCTGTGGCAACGCGCATTCTTGCTCGAGAAAAGACGTGCCTTGCCTACACATGAAGGACTGAATGCGTTAACTTACGTTGTAAGTAATTGTACACAAATAAACAAAGTCTTGCTCTCCTCTGCTGAAATAATGAGCATTTTCCTTTGGCCATGTAGTATTATAGAATGTAACTAAATCTTAAAACCCTTTTATGTGGCATTTTATGTGATTTTTAGCCTATGTTGGTGGCAGCTCATAATTGAGAGGCAAGAGGGAAGAGTGCAAAGTTTAATCTCACATGAAAATTTAGGAGAAAGTAGACCACCATATAAGGTGGGTTATTCCACCACTTGTTAAAAGAGTGAAAAGATAAAAGAGTGGTACACACGCTTCTCCTCCACACCTGCCTCGTACCGGAGCTTTATTTTTTATGTTCAGGAAAACCGTCTTTGACTGAGACGCACACATTTGGTCGGTTGGGTCCGTTCCAGATAGTGGGTTGTAACCAACTCCAAACTTGCGACGTGGGCGTGGACCACGTCAACTAGGTTTTCGTGAGCTCCTATATATAAAGTCACCGCTAAAACAATACCTTACGCACGAGCTAGGTTTTTGCCACCTCTCTCTGCTTGCGCCGCCAGCGTAGTCTACCCATCCCGCAAGCTGTTGTGCGCCAGCGAATGGGTGAGCAGGTCTTAGGAACCAATCGCCATTGTGATCCTATACGGGAAAGGGAGAATTAGGTTTTTTGGTAGGCACTCCGCACGACTGCTCAAGGTCTCCATCACTGGTCGTCTTCCATCCAAGTTGGGCGGTGATGTGTCTCCGTCACGGTCTACTTTTATCTGTTGTCACCAACATTGACGTCGACAACGTTACTGTTGCATCGACCGCTACTTCATCTACAACTGATCTGTACATGCGGCGTGATCTCGCCCTTGTTTTAGTCATGCATATTGTGGAGGATGCACTTCTAGTTTTATGTTGATTAGCATATCTAGTACTCCCGAGTTTGACATAGTAGTAGCTGAGATCGTCATGTTTCAAAATCTAGAATTAATCATGTGTTTATTGCCTAATTCTCCGACATCCTCGAGCTATTTTAGAAGATACTAACTGCTGCCTAATTTCCATAATTCATGTCATGGTTTTAGTTAAAATTTAAACTAAAACCACGATAAAAATATATAAAATGAAAGGCGTATTTCGAAGTGTTATCCTCTCAGGAATATTAGTATATATCCTGCATAGCCAGAATATATAATTCGATGGAATCAAAACGCAGACTGCTCTTCTCCCAGAGTGTACAACTACAGTACATGAGTTGTACGCATATATGATGAGCAATGGAAATCATCGCATCATGGAAATGTATGGCACGCGGAGTCCGGAGCCAGGGGAAGATCTCTGTGCCTGATCTCCACGAGCGCATAGTTTAATGCATAGAAGAAGCGTCTCAGTCAAGGAGATACTCCGTGTACTGTATCAGGAAGGCCCGAAACCGAAGCCGACGCTGATGCTGCCAACAATTACTGCCTGCATGCGCCAAACGTCGCATAAAAAAACGTTGTCACCTTCTTCTGGGTTCATCCCGTACACTACATCCGCGGTACACGGCCGGACGGCCGGGCAGCTCAGCAGTCTCAGGTAGGCATTCAATGAGGGAGGGGAGCACCCCACGATCTCGCGTACTGTAGCTCTAGATCCGCCCCGTGTATATACCCCGAGGATGCATCGATGTGTGCTCGTCGAGTAGGACAACGACTGTAGCACCCCAAACTTCCACAAGGGAGTGCGTCTCTGCCTTTTGGAAGCGTCTTACTTAAATGGAGAGCCATTCCTCCTGTCGTCGCCACTCATTCGATCGTGCAATCAGTGCCACCTTGTTACTTACCGGACACGACTACTCACGTTGGGTTTGCGTCGTAGCATGCCCCTGTTGCCTAGCCTTGATAGTGATAAGGTTTAGATTAGTGGATGCACACGTGCAAAATCATGGAAAACGTATCAGTGTATGTTGTGTTTGCTGATCATGCAGGGGGTTTCCTAGGATGATTGCAACTTTACAAGCATTGATTGCGTGTACTGAAAGCCAAAGAAGTATTCATCATTTGCTTGGGGGTGACGATATAAAGAACATGTTGGAGGGTGCACCCCTAGTCCTGCAATACTTGAGGCTGTTGCATCTCAAAATCTTGGAATTTGGCATTCCTTATTTAGCATGGCAGGTTCTCATAATGGTATCAACGCGATTCAACGATTTTCGGTATTTTCTAGGCTTGCGGAAAGCTCCAGGTAATAACTATGAGATCGATGGCTGCCAATGAAAAAAAGAGGTACCATCAAGTTCATCTCATGCTATCTATCCAACTGATCGACGTACATCTGTGTAGACAATGTTCAAGAATAGGAGAAAAAAATAGCGTGCATTTGCTAAAAAAACAAGAGAGTGCGAGGAAGGATGTGGATCGGGCGGTTGGTGTGCACCAAACTTATTGGGCTAATGTTCAGAGCCTTGCTATAACATGGAAGGTACAAGCAATGTGGGCTGCGATGACTTTTCATGTGATCATCCACAATATGATTGTTGAGGATTAGTGTGTTGATAACATCTATGACGACCACGGGTGGGAATATCAAGCCGAGTTGGTTCGATGGCTAGACCGGCAATGTTCCAAGAGTTTCTCGATGTGCATCATGAAATTCGTGATGGGACAACTCACATTCAACTTCAAGATGATTTGGCTGAGCATTTGCGGAGTCATGTAGGAAACCAGTCGCCATCTCATCACCTTTTATTTAAATCTATCCGATTATCTAACTAAGTTTAGATTTATTTGATTACGAGCTATTATATTTTTCAGTATTGTATGGATAACTTATATAATTACTATTTTATTGTGTGGACTATTTTGTTTATATCCGAATGGTCAAAATAGCCAATATAGAAAGAAAAAAAGACATGTGCGGACCAAATGGGTGGCATGGTACGATGGAAATGATGAAACAGTCCTACACATCAGCGCATATTCTGTTTGCATGATTATAATTCCCGATAAGCTCATGCAAAAGCAAATCAAGAGAAAACCATAGCACTACATGCAAGGAGGGGCAAATCTGATGAGCAGGAGGGGTGGTGGTACTACACTACTCCAGTGTGTGTGAAGCTGGCGGACAGAGTTGCCACAGTGATCCATGCCCCCCCATCCCCATGCGCCTGCCTCTGCAGCAGCAGCTGCTGCATGCGCTCCCTTCTCAATCTCTCTCCTGCCGCTGCTTTGCTACGTGCTGTTCCAGCTAGAGGCCAAGGGCAAAGGGCCTAGAGCCGCAGATGAAGAAAGAGACGTAAAGAAAAGAAAACGAAGAGTATGTTTCTGTGTGGATGATGCGATGGAATCTGGCGCATGATTAGATTAATGGCTGGGATGTCTGAGCAGTAGAGATACGAGCAGGCTTTTTTTCACACTGGGCCACACACAGATCAGATCAGATCACGTCTCTCTCTCTCTATCTGACTATCTCCCTCCTATCCTCTTCTCCTTTCTTGCAAACTACTATCTGTTCCCCTGTCTCTGCCGCCCTCTGCTTTTATTTTGCTCTCTACGTACACAGCTCCGCATGCACGCACTCGCGTCCTCAGCAGTGCTGTCTCTGCCCTTTGCTCTGCTCGCATGTCACACAAGCTTACAAGGCGCCCACCTCATGCCCATCATTAACTCCGCTCATCGCTACCACCCGGGAAGGCAGGATCTTCTACACGAGGGCATCTCCAACGGCTCAATGTATTTCACATCCAAAAAACATCTGCACGCGTCCGTTTGCGTCAAGTCACGAACGTACCAAATTAGGCTCTATGTGGCCATTATCCGTTTGTGTCAGGAGTGTCCCAGCAGCCCGATGCATTTCCTAAAACAAATTACATTCAATAGAGATACATAATTGATACAGAAATATTACTTTTTATTGAAACTTTACTACAGGGGAGTTCCCCCGTAGTGCTTTATTACTTTTCAAAGTTAGTACAAAAGTGAGAACCTACTCTACTGATATGGAAAGAAAGAAAGAAAAATTTACAAAAGGTTGTCAATCTAAGAAGCTAAAATAGGAATAGCACCCTTCCTCACTCTATACTTAAGTAGAATGGTGTTATGTAGAAAACCTGCTTTCCAAGCTCTAAAAGTAGGGCTTAGAGCATCTCCAGTCGTGTCTCCCAAACCGTCCCCCAAAGGATTTGGGGCGCATCGGACAAAAAAAACTTTCCCAGCCGCGTCCCCCAAAGCCTTTTTTTTGTCCAGCGCGGCCCGATACAGTATACATTTATGTTCACATGCTTCTGACCATCACATGAGCCAAGTTGTCCCTTTATGAGCATAGGTGTCTTCATTGGGCTTGCATTGGTCATGTCAAACTTCTTGAGCATGTCCCATACATATTTTTCTTGAGAGATGAAGGTGCCTTTTGCAATTTGCCGCACTTGAAAGCCTAAAAAGAACTTCAACTCCCCCATCATGGACATCTCAAATTTCCTAGTCATCAATGACTCAAAAGCTTTGTTATGATTAGGGTTAGTTCCACCAAATATAATATCATCAGCATATATTTGACATAGAAATAGGCCACCCCTTTAACCCGCTTGGTGAAAAGGGTGGAATCGACCGTACCCATGCTAAACCCATCTTTGAGTAAGAAATCCCTAAGGTACTCATACGAAGCACGTGGAGCTTGCTTGAGACCGTAGAGTGCCTTAGGGCATCTCCAACCCTGCGACCCAAACGGACGCGCTGGGCCGTCCGTTTTGGACCGTTTGGGTGGCCGAGCGGACGGAGCCCCGCATCCGCGCGTCCATCTGGGTCGCGCGCTGCGCCCAACGCGGCAGATTTGGGTCGCGGCACCGTATGGTAGCTTTTTGCTTGTAAATTCACTATAAAACGCCAAATAAATTAAAGAAAAAATATAAAATAGTTCAAATGCTCAAAATTTATTACACAATATATTGTCCACGTAATCAATGATAAAGTATTATTCAAATAAAATATAAAAACGATACAAATGCTCTAGGCTTCGGGATTTCCTTCATCATTGTTGTTTGCAGCATTGTTGCCTATATGCTGCCACATGTGCTCGACCAAATCAGCCTCCAGCTGGTTGTGTACAGCTAGATCTCGAATTTCATGGTGCGCATGGAGGATGTCCTGGAATGATGCCGGACCACCTTGATGAGTAACCAACTCTCCCTGGCCATCCCACTCATTATCAAAGAGTGAATCATCCCGCTCTACCTCAACAATCATGTTATGCATGATTACACAAGCGGTCATCACCTCCCACAGAGTTTGCACATCCCAGGCTGCGGCGGGTGTCCGACGATAGCCCAACGAGCTTGGAGGATGCCAAACGCCCGCTCGACATCTTTCCGGGCTGCCTCCTGCTCTTTGGCAAACCTTGCCTCCTGCTCTGAGCTGGTTTTTCAGATTGTCTTCACGAGTGTAGCCCAAGGTGGATAGATACCATTAGCAAGGTAGTACGCCTTGGTGTAGTGGTGGCCATTGATCTCAAAATCCACATCAGGGGACTGACCGTACGCTAGCCTATCAAACACCGGAGAGCGCTGCAGCATTGTTGATGTCATTGTGCGAGCCAGCCATTCCGAAGAATGAGTGCCAAATCCATGTGTCATGTGAAGCAACAGCTTCAAGAATGACTGTGCACCCCTCAGAATGGCCGTTGTATGCCCCTGCCAACCAAAGGGGCAGTTCTTCGACTCCCAGTGCATGCAGTCTATGCTGTCAAGCATCCCAGGAAACCTCTGGAAGCGTTGATTGATAACAGACGAGTTGTGTCCTCTGCATTAGGTTGCCAGAGGTACTGTTCTCCGAACGAACCGATCACTGCTCTGCAGAACCTGTACATCGCTTCCAAGCCGGTAGACTCACTCATGCGCGTGTACTCATCTACGAAATCACTGGCAACGCCATATGTGAGAATCCTAATCGCTGCCGCGCATTTCTGGTACGAAGAGAGGCCTACCATGCCAATTGCATCCACTTTCGCGCAGAAGTAGTCGTCGTAGAGCTTGACGCCATCCATTATCCGGCGGAACAACGGTCTGGACATCCGAAAACGATAGCAAAACAAGGCCCGCGGGAACAATGGCTTGGGTTGGAAGTAGTCGTTGAAGAGCTGGTCGTGGCCACGTTCTCTTTTGCGGTCCAAGGCGGCCGCGCGCCCCGGCAAGGACCCCCGGTACACGAGGATCTGCGACACAATGTGCTCATGGATTATCAGCGCAGCCTCCGTGAAAAAATCGTCTTCGGACTCCTCGTCTGACGACGTGTCGATGAAGTTCTTGAAGAAGTAGTCGTCATCGCTGTCCACCATGATCTACAGATGAAAAGGGACAAATTTTAGATCGCCCATTTCATCGAACACCTCGCAGGCGGAGGCCATCCAATGCGTCCGTAGGGACCTGCAGGCCATGGCCGTCTCGGCCGACTTGCGGTCTGGAAACACGGTGCACGAGAGCTCACCTCCGACGGCAACGGCGCAGCTGCGAACGGCGGGAGGTGTCGCGACGGTGAGAGGACAACAGCGACGGCGACGTCGTCCTCCAACTCTACTATGACGCGGCGAAAGCAGCGCGGGGCCGCGACCTACGCTTCCGCCCCGCTTGTCGGCGTCTCGACGACGGTGGGCGGCGTCGACGCCGCTCCCAAATCGCCGGTCCTTGGGTGGCGGCAGAGCGTCGGGAGATGTGTGCGAGGGGTTTGTGTTTTGGGAGACAGACAGGCGGAATAGGGGCGGACAAGGGGAGGACGCGAGCGACCCGCCTTCGGCGTCCGCGGCCACGCAAACTCGTCCCAGATTTGGGCCGGGTTTGGGTCGTCCCGGACACCGCGGCCATCCATTTTTGGGATGGGTCCGCGCGCTGGGCCGCGTTTTTGTCCGGTTGGACCCATCCGGACGCGCGGGCGCGGGATGGGTCGCTCGGTTGGAGATGCCCTTATGGAGTAGATACACATGATTGGGACGGTATGGATCTTCGAAACCCGGGGGTTGAGCCACATATGCAGTTTCTTTTAGGGGACCATTCAAAAATACACTTTTCACGTCCATTTGATATAGCTTGAAATTGTGAAAGGATGCAAATGCAAGCAAAAGACGAATAGCTTCAAGACGGGCAACCGGCGCAAAGGTGTCCTCATAATTCATACCTTCTATTTTGGGCAAACCCTTGCGCCACTAACCTTGCTTTATTTCTTATGACGATGCCATTCTCATCTTGCTTGTTTTTTAACACCCATTTGGTCCCAATGACATTGATGTGATGATCTTTGGGTCTCTCAACTAGAGACCATACTTTATTGCGGGTGAAACATTCCAATTCTTCTTACATGGCAATTAACCAATCCGGATCAACCAAGGCTTCATGTACCTTGAGTGGCTCAAAACTAGACACAAAAGCATGATGTTGACAATAAGTGATAAGTAGTGCATGGTATCTACGAGTTACCACTCCTCTTGAGATGCTACCAAGGACTTGATCTACTTTCATGTCACTTGCCCTTGAAGCAGCCTTGATCTTCCGAATGGTTCCTTCATGATCAATAAATTCATCTCTTGCTAGTACTTTATCATGAGGGACAACTTGAGATCGACCATGGGTTGAGGATGTTTCTTGATCAGCATCATGGTCTTGCTCAGTGGGTTGAGGGCTTTCTTCTTGTTCTTCGGAATGTGGCTCATCTTGAGTATAGGATAAATCTTGAGCTGAACTTGATGGTTCAGCTTGAGTAGAGCTAGGCTCCACTTGGGCTGAGCTTGAGAATTCTATTCCATCATCTTGATCATCAGTATGAACTTCCGTGCGCCGGATGTGTCCAATGCCCATAAGCTTGATGGCGTTAGAAGGATCATAATCACCTGCTGCACATGGAACAACTCGCTCCACTTGGGAGTCATTATCCTCCAAGAACACCACGTCACAAGATACTTCAATAGCCCCAGTGGACTTGTTGTAGTATCTATAGGCGTGGGAGTTCTCCGTATATCCAACAAATGTACCCTCTATAGTTCTAGCTTCAAATTTACCGAGCTTCCCTTTATTGTCCTTAATAAGACATTTGAGCTTCAAATTTACCACTGCCAAAGACACGGATGTACATGATATTGGGCTTGTTACCTGTGAGAAGCTCATATGGAGTTTTATCATGTTTGGCCATTAGACACGTGGGGAGAGAGGGGCTCTCTTACGAGAGATCAACCACGTAAAGGTTGTTCTCCACATATCCAACAAGGACCAATTTGAGGTTATCACTCCTAAAGACTTTCACACACTATTTAGTAAAATATGAATTATAGCCGACATCTGTAAGATGATATATAGAAAGCAAATTATAACCAAGGGATTCAACAAACATGATCGTCTCAAGGCACAAGTCCTTAGAGATTGCCACCTTGCCATACCCAATTACCTTTCCCTTTGAGTTGTCACCAAAGTTAATGCTTGACTTCTTGTTAATATCCTGATGAATTGGTCAAGCACACCTCTTCCTCCGGTCATATGATTGGTGCATCCACTATCAAACACCCATTTTGGACCACCGGAGGAATACCCCTACAAAATCAAGTAGAGGTTTTAGGAACCCATCGATTAATGAGTTCATTTGTAATGGCAACAAGATCTTTTGGTACCCAAATTGAGTACCCTCTATAAGCATAGCCATTACGAGGCCAACATATTCAACATAAACATCACCATAATAATCAACAAATAAAGCATTATGATTGTTAGGTCCCGTGCGGTCACCACTAGTGGCTTTGCCCTTTGAGGCTTTGCCAACATTAGTGACCTTCTTGTTCTTCTATGAGCGGGTTTCTCCTTCTTGTAGTTCTTCTTCTTGTAGGACTTGGGAGTATACCCAAGTCCATACTTTTGATTGTTTGACCTTTGCTTACTCAAAAGGTCATCCAATCCCATCTTAATCTTGGCAGTGGTGAACTTGGCTAGTTCCTTTATCAACCTAGCATTTTCCTCAAGAATAGATGCTTGCTCACAAGCCGATTCATTAGGATAATAGTTGAGACCATACTTGGTTACCAAAGATTCAATATATACATTGGTCTCAACAAATAGAGAAAGCTCTTCTTTCAGACGAACATGTTCCTCAACAAGTTTAGCATGCTCACAAGTAAATGAAGTAGAGGAACTTGCAATATTTTCAGCAACAATGGGATCATTCAATGATCCAAGAGCCTTCTAGGCAACTTGGAGTAGGTCATGGTTCTTCCAAGTTTCTTGAGTTCATCCTTAACAAGCTTGTTAGCTTTTTCAAGGTGTTCAAGATCCTTAGTGAGAGAAGCATGAGAAACCTCAAGCTCCTTCTTAGAAGCATCTAGCTCTTGGGCCATTAATTGAGCCCTTTCAATAGTTTCTTGGTCTTTGCTTTATCTAGTTCAAAGGTTTCAACTAGTTGCTTAAGGCCTTGAGATATGCACCTTTCATTTTTCAGCTATTGTCTTAGGAGATTGAATCTCCATTTCTCATCATTCAAATGATATTCTAATTCCTCAATGGACTCATCCTTTTCTTTGAGGGAGTCCATCAAGTAATCGAACTTGGCAAGAGCATCACCACGAAGAGTGCATCTAACTTTGTAAAGTTCCTTAAGCATAGCAATCTCATCTTGATTATCAGTTTCATTATCAAGAATACTAGATAAGGAAGGTGGGGATTCCATTACCTTTGCTTCCCTTGCCATTAGACAATAGCCAACGATCGTAGAGGGGGAGATGTCATCTGAGTCATCATCATGTGTTGTTCTTGCCATAAAGGAAGAACCAATATCATTTGGCATTGAAGACTCCATTGAATAGTCCTTGGAGTAATCATAAGTGAAGAGTGACCCGGGTTCGGAGTAAGCCAAACCAGCCACCCTAGCCTCCTTCTCCTCAACATCTCCCTCTTCATCGGAAATGTACTCGGCCCCAACAAAAGCTCTTCCCTTGTTCTTCTTGTATCGTTCATTGATTGGATTTGACTTCAATCTTGGCTTGACACCTTTGACAAACTTTGGCTTGTCAACTCTTTTCTCATAAGGGCACTCATTTGCAAAGTGACTATCTTCATCGCAGTTGTAGCATGTTCTCTTCTTCTCTTTGGAGGAGATTGGGAACTTCTTCACATACTTCTTGACAAAGAAAGCAACATCTGTTTGCATGTCACTAGTTGATGTCATCTCATCCACTTCGATCTCATAGGCTTCTTCTCTTTCTTGGTCAGCTCTAGCCTTCAAAGAAAGGTTGTGTGAGGATCCCTCTATACAGTTCATCGCCAAGAGCTTTTCTCCTGCATTGGCCATGTTGTCATTGGCTACAACATACGAGACTAGATCATATGCATTCAGACCTGCTTGCTTGGTTATGATTTGCAAGTTGAGTGCAAGGTTGGTGTCCTTCTGTTTGACTGCAATCATGGCAGTGACCTTGGACTTTATGAATTCTTCATTCATTTCAAAGCCATCATTGTATTTTTCACATCCATGGCCATTGACC
Organism: Lolium rigidum; assembly: GCF_022539505.1. Taxonomy (NCBI): domain Eukaryota; kingdom Viridiplantae; phylum Streptophyta; class Magnoliopsida; order Poales; family Poaceae; genus Lolium; species Lolium rigidum. Next base: position 248,677,280 of record NC_061508.1, on the reverse strand, counting down.
TTTACTTGTCGTCGTGGTGAACGGACAGATGCCATAGGATGGCTTAAGTTGGGGCCGAATGGACGCAAGAGGATTCGGGGGAGGGTTTGTGATTAGATGGGATGAACTTCCGGATGGTTTCCTCAAGAACTTAGCCAAGGCTAGAGGTTGAAGAAGAAAGACATAAGGAAGAACTCGCTCTAGATCATCATCTTTATTGATCTCAACAGGCTACAAGTTTCTCAGTACAAGCTCTTCTGTGTTCATGCGCGTGTCTCTGTAAGAAGGGCTGCCCCCTCTCCTTATATAGGGGAGAGGTGGCTTACAGGGCAAGAAACCCTAATGGCATCTTTGACTAGACAAACTACTTTACAAAGCTACTTTAATCATAGAAGACACCGGAGTCCTCTTTAATCGAGAGATGCCGACGTCCTCCGGCTTCTTTGACCGTCCTCCTTCTCTTTATCGTCAGCCCTTCGTCTAAAGTTACTTTGCTTAGCTCATCTTTGTCTTCTAGCTCCGGAGAGAATCTTTGACCAGTCCTGCCGACCTGCTCGTTCTTCCGGTAACCCGGTATCTTCTTACCTGGTTCCGGCATACCCCTCTTGGGGATACCGGCTTAGCTCCTCTTAGCTAAATTCTTATCTTTAAGTTCCGGTACGAACATTAAACCGGTATCTTGATGGCTCAAACCATCCGGTTTGGCATGCCTTTGGCATACCGGGGGTCATCCCCCCAACATTAGTCCCCGAAGCTGGTATAGTCTGGCGGATCCTATCCAACAGACCATGCCAGGTTCTTTCTTTTCATGATACCGGTTTAATCTATCCGGCCTCAGGCTTGGATCTGGCATCTTTGCCCAGATCATCGCTTATCTCTTCTCCTTAAGGTATTATCCGGTGTCTTATCCTCCGGCATCTATGGTCATTAAATACTTCCTCGGCGGTGTCGAGAATATTTTGGGCCCCGCGCCTGTCAGTGACATGCGCACTGTGACTGTCGTGGCAGTGTCAGTTGTCACTTCGCTTCGACTCCCGCGCGCCCATTTAATGCATCACTGCGGATCCCACTAACCGCTTTGGATCCCGTGTGTGCCTCCGTGTGGCCTCCTCTCTTCTCGCGTGTACCTCTTTGCCACGTGGCGGCCCGTGGCGCGAACCGTCGCGGCCCGCGAGGCGAACCGCCGCGACCCAGCGGTTTTCAGCCCACCTTCTCTCTCCTTTATAAGCACAACTGCCCCTTCTTCTTCCTCTTCTCCGCATTCCCCGACCTTCGCGCACAGTGCTCCTCGCCTCTGCGCCTTCGCCGCTCTTCGTCCGCCGTTGCTCGCTTGAGCTCCGCCGCCCGGCGAACTTACGCCGCGCTTCCGCCGGACTTCGCTGTGTGGGAATCTCTTGCAGCAGCTCCACCGCGCCCGCTGCATTCTCGCTCCTTCGCGAGCTTCTCCGCCTCGCCGTCGACGGTGCTCGTCGGCGACCGCAGGTACGCTCCACCACCGGCGAACACCTTCCTCAGCGACTGCGCCGCTCAAGGTTGGTACCAATCTTGCTTTGCTTGCTATTTTCTTGCTTTTCAGATCTTGGGTCTACGGTGTTCTTATTTCCTCCTTTTCTTTGGTTTTCTTCTTACTCGTAGATCTTCACGCGGGGTGCAAGTGTGGGATTTCTGTTTTTTCGCCTTCCCATCCAATGTCTGACGAGGAATCTTCCTCCGCATCTTCTTCTTCCCTTTCTGTTAGACACCGTAATCAATCTCCCGGTGGATCCACCGCTCCAGATCCGATGGAGACCGATTCCGGCAACCGAGCAGGGATCCGGTAGCCATCAAGAATCCGGTGGCCATCTAGAATCCGGTAGCTTTAGCCAAGCTTCCGGTAGCCAAGAAGCGAGTAGTTCTGGCGAAGCATCCGGTAGCTCCAGCCAATCATCCGGCGCTGAGCCCTCCCCAATCACTCGCGGAGCCTGGATGGGCTCCAGTGTTACCGAATTCGAGATCGATTGGTTATACCGGTCCCGACGGATTCCGGAAGGAGTCTTTTGCCGGATTCCTGACGGCGAACTCGAACCGGACCCCGAGCCCGATGAATATGTTGTTTTCCTTGCTCACTTTGAGCGCGGCTTCGGCCTTCCTGCCTCCCCTTTCTTCCGTGAGTTTTTAGATTTCTACAAACTCCAACCTCACCATCTCCCTGGCAACGCCATCTTCTACCTTTCTTGCTATGCCACCTTCATGGAGGCCTATGTCGGCATTCGTCCCACTCGTGAGACGTTTGCCCGCTTCTTTGCTCTTCGGATCAATTCCGTTCAGGGCAAGGATATTCCTAAACCCAAACCCCCCGTTCAATGCGGGTCTTGCATCATCGGCTCCCGTCAAGGGAGCCCCTTTTTTAAGTTCTCCGGTCTCGAGTCATGCCGGCTATGGCAAGGGACCTTTTTCTACGTGAAGAACAGCGGCTGTGCCGATCTTATCGATCTTCCTCCTTTCCAAGCGGGGCCTCCCAGCAGGACCAACTGGAGCTACAACCCGAAGACTGATCATGCTGAAACTAGCCGGGTGGTACGTTTCTTGGCCTCTTTGAAGAAGGAGACCAACATCTGCTCGGATGATATCATCCGCACTTTTATTTCACGCCGGGTGCTTCCTCTAAAGCGCCGCGCACATAGGATGAGCGAGATGTATGGCCCAGGTGATCCTACCAAGATCACAGGCCGTCCGCTTAGCAAGAAGGACGTTGTTCGCAAGGCTAAGCAGATTTGCCAAACTGCTATGCCATTTGGTCGGGAATGGGGCCTCCTCCCCCTCAGCACTGATAACCCTCCGACCCAAGAAGTAAGGGATTATGCGACTGGGGTTGTTTTTGGCCGGTAACTTTCTGCTCTTGCTAATCTTACTTTTTTCATGTTTCAGGCCAAGGACCGCTTTCCCCTCATTGAAGCAGAGCGGCGTGGACCTTGCCAGCCTCGCGCCCTTGACTCCTTCGACCCAGATCCCTATATCTTTTGGAAGGATTTGAAGATGGGCAAGACCCCGGCTGCGCACCTTGGCCGGTCTCCGCCAAAGCCAACCGGGTCCTCAGATGACTTGACCATGCTTGAGGTATTTTCTTTTCCGGTTTCTTTTACCTTTCCGTTATCGCTTTCCTGCGAATTGCTTCTTAGCCACACTTAATTCATAGATCCATGAGCGCGTGCCGCCCCTGCGCGCCGAGGCCGGCTCCGAGTTTGTGGACAAGCTCATGGCCCAGGGCCAAAAGAACAAGCAGCCGGCATCTGATGCCGGTGCCAGCCAGGCCCCTCCCTCCAAGCGCTTCCGGACCGAGCCCGTGGGGGAGAAGCAAGTGGGCATGCGTCGCTACGGGCGCAAGGCGATGCCAACTTCTTCCGGGTAAGTTTTTCATTTTCCGGCTTGCCTCTTTTTTGCCAAGTTCTTTTTCCGGTTGCTCTTTTCCAAGCTGTTTTCTTTCTTTTTCTCAGCCCTGCGCTCAAGCTTGGCCCAAGGCCATCGGGCTCCGAAGATTCCGCAAGGACTTCAACCCCTCCTCCTCGCTCAAGCCCGGCACCACCCGGTGCCGGCTAACACTCTGCCTCCCTTTCGGGGGGCACAACAAATTCGGGGCGTGCGGCCCCTTCATCATCAGATCACCGCACGGAGGAGGATCCTTCCCTCTCCTCAGAGAACCTGGATACCGGCGCCAGCAACATCGGCGCCGGAGAAGAAGCTGCCGGGCGGGCGGAGCCTCCAGCTCCTCCCGTCCTTGAAAAGACGACAACTTCCGCGCCGGAATCTTCCGCGCCGGAAGGTTCCAAACCGGTGACGCGCCCAGCGCTCCCCGATCTCCACGAACCATCCTCATGCCGCCACCGGGTGCTCCTCGCGCCAAACCTCTCGGGGCCGCTCCTACCGCGCCGCCGCCCAAGACCTCCAAGCTTATCAAGGGGAAGGCGACGGCCTCCGGCGCCCCTTCGGCGGTCGGCAGCCTGCTCGGTGCCGCACGTCTCCAAGGCCGCCGGGGATACCGCCACGAAGGCCACCGGTCTTCTTGGCCGTATAACCGAGTTCCAACGCCAAGGCCGGGACTCGGGGCATCTCCTGCCCTACGCCCGAAGTGGAATGCCGCGGACATGACTCCGGCGACCCGCGGCTTGGGCAAGGACAGAGCTGCCGGCACCCGATCCGGCTTGGGGACCGGTCGTCCGAGGAGCACTTCATGCGGCTCCGTAGCGCCGTGAAAGAGCTTGACAGCGCGTGGTATGATGCCACGAACAACTTGATGGTACGTTCTACTAACTTTTCTCAATTGCTACCAGTTTCCTTGCTTCCGGATTTGTTCTATCTTTTCTTTAGTTTCATGCCGGTTTCTCTCTTGTCTATCTTCCCAGTCCCCGAGTTTTGTGGTGAGAGCGCAGCTCTTAGCGCAAAACTTAACTTAAAAATTTAGCGCGAAACCGGCACTTGCCGATCCCGAGTTTTGGGTTAAGAACTTTGTCCTTAGCGCGAAACTTATCTTAGAAACGCGCAAAACCGGCATTGCCAGTCCCCGAGTTTCGGGTTAAGAACCTTGTTCTTAGCACAAAACTTAACTTAAAAACTTAGCGCAAAACCGGCACTGCCAGTCCCCGAGTTTCGGGTTAAGAACCTTGTTCTTAGCACAAAACTTAACTTAAAAACTTAGCGCAAAACCGGCACTGCCAGACCCGAGTTTCGGGTTAAGAACCTTGTTCTTAGCGCAAAACTTAACTTAAAAACGCGCAAAACCGGCACTCGCCGATCCCGAGTTTCGGGTTAAGAACTTTGTTCTTAGCGCAAAACTTATCTTAGAAACGCGCAAAACCAGCACTGCCAGTCCCCGAGTTTCGGGTTAAGAACTTTGTTCTTAGCGCAAAACTTAACTTAAAAACGCGCAAAACCGGCACTGCCAGTCCCCGAGTTTCGGGTTAAGAACTTTGTTCCTAGCGCAAAACTCAACTTAAAAACGCGCAAAACCGAGCACTCGCCGATCCCCGAGTTTCGGGTTAAGAACTTTGTTCTTAGCGCAAAACTTAACTCATTTCTTCTTTCTGAACAGCTCACGGCTGACGCTCGGAAGGCCCTCTTTGAGGAGCTCTTGTGGGAGCATCGGGAGCTCGCTGAGGCACACGACAAGTGCCAAGGTAAATTTTGTTCTGCCGGCATATTTCATACCGGAAACCTTTTTTCCTCCTAACACTCACAGTTTCTGCTTAACAGTGATCCCGGAAGCTTCCATTAACGCTCTCAAGGAGCAGCTCGCCACCGCCCAACGTATAACTTTTCTCCTTTCTCCTGTTACTTCAGTTTCCTTTTCATATTTATTGGCATAATCTTGTTAACATTTCCTTTTCCGCGTTGCGAGAGGAGAAGGACCAGCTCATCCGGCAAGCATCGGGAGGAGCTGGACGCCCGAAGACCAGCTACCGGGAGCTCAAGTCCCAGCTCATTCAGCCGGGGCTTGACCATGCCAAGGCCCTCGAAGCCGCCGAGGCTGATGCAGCGGCCAAGATGGAGGAGGCTCGGAGGACGCCGGTAATGCCAACGTGGTGCCGCCGGGCTGAGCCTGGAGGAGCTGGCCAAGGCCCGGAAGGGTGCTGAGGAGAAAGCTGCGCGGCTGGAGGAGGAGCACAAGGAATGCAACCAGCTGATCCTGCAAACTGACGCACTTGCCTACCGTGAGTCCTATTCCTTTACATATTTTGACCGCTGCATACGAGCCTTTTTCCCTCCAGCCATATTTTCTTTTCTTTATCTTTCCTTCCAGTCTCTTTTTCTTCCGGATTCTTTTCCTTCCGGTCTCTTTTTATGCTGGATTCTTTTCCTTAGCCCTTTTCTTTCTTTGCACAGGCCTCTTTCCGGATTCACAGAAATACGCTGTCAAGAAGGTTGACGCGCGCCGCAAGGACCAAGGCCGAGCGGATCTTACCGTGGCATGGACGCCCAATGACCATCTGGTCGCGCTTAACGCGCGGGTGTCTCACATGCGCGCCATAGACCGCAATTTGTCTGATATTCCTGATGTAGCTACCCAGCTCTTCAGGACCCTTTGGCCTGGCGAAGAGGTGCCGGATACCTTCTCCCTTATCAGCGACCGTCTCAAGGGCGCCGGCAAGAGGATCCGCGAGTGGCAGTGCTCTGCTGCCCGCGCCGGAGCAGCATTCCGCCCTCCGCGTCGCTTGTTCCCGGTACCCGGAGCTCGACCCGGGTGCCCTCACCGGAGTGCGCGAAGGCGCGGAAACCGATTTGGACCCGATTCTCACCGCTAAGCGGCAGGATCGTGCGTACCATATCGCGGAGTACGCCGACATGCGCACCTTCATCCCTCCCCTCCTGACGTTCAAGATTATCTTGATGAGGAAGAGGATGAAGCCGAGGAGGAGCCTCTAGACGATGCTGATGCTGGCGACGCTCCTCCGGAAGCCCCTGCTGCCTGATTACCTGCTCTTAACCTTGTGGTCGTGGGTTCGAGCCCCACGGTGGGCGCCAACTGTCGTCGTGGTGAACGGACAGATGCCATAGGATGGCTTAAGTTGGGGCCGAATGGACGCAAGAGGATTCGGGGGAGGGTTTGTGATTAGATGGGATGAACTTCCGGATGGTTTCCTCAAGAACTTAGCCAAGACTAGAGGTTGAAGAAGAAAGACATAAGGAAGAACTCGCTCTAGATCATCATCTTTATTGATCTCAACAGGCTACAAGTTTCTCAATACAAGCTCTTCTGTGTTCATGCGCGTCTCTCCGTAAGAAGGGCTGCCCCCTCTCCTTATATAGGGGAGAGGTGGCTTACAGGGCAAGAAACCCTAATGGCATCTTTGACTAGACAAACTACTTTACAAAGCTACTTTAATCATAGAAGACACCGGAGTCCTCTTTAATCAGAGATGCTGACGTCCTCCGGCTTCTTTGACCGTCCTCCTTCTCTTTATCGTCAGCCCTTCGTCTAAAGTTACTTTGCTTAGCTCATCTTTGTCTTCTAGCTCCGGAGAGAATCTTTGACCAGTCCTGCCGACCTGCTCGTTCTTCGGTAACCCGGTATCTTCTTACCCGGTTCCGCATACCCCTCTTGGGGATACCGGCTTAGCTCCTCTTAGCTAAATTCTTATCTTTAAGTTCCGGTACGAACATTAAACCGGTATCTTGATGGCTCAAACCATCCGGTTTGGCATGCCTTTGGCATACCGGGGGTCATCCCCCCAACATTACTCGAAGAGTGATGCGCGTAGATGACACGTCCGTTGGGAACCCCAAGAGGAAGGTGTGATGCGCACAGCAGTAAGTTTTCCCTCAGAAAGAAACCAAGGTTTATCGAACCAGGAGGAGCCAAGAAGCACGTTGAAGGTTGATGGTGGCGGAATGTAATGCGGCGCAACACCGGGGATTCCGGCGCCAACGTGGAACCCGCACAACACAACCAAAGTACTTTGCCCCAACGAAACGAGTGAGGTTGTCAATCTCACCGGCTTGTTGTAACAAAGGATTAACCGTATTGTGTGGAAGATGATTGTTTGCGAGATAATAGTAAAGAACAAGTATTGCGAGAGATTGTATTTCAGATGTAAAGAATAGGACCGGGGTCCACAGTTCACTAGAGGTGTCTCTCCCATAAGATAAAAGCATGTTGGGTGAACAAATTACGGTCGGGCAATTGACAAATAGAGAGGGCATAACAATGCACATACATGATATGATAAATATAGTGAGATTTAATTGGGCATTACGACAAAGTACATAGACCGCTATCCAAGCATGCATCTATGCCTAAAAAGTCCACCTTCGGGTTATCATCCGAACCCCTTCCGGTATTAAGTTGCAAAACAACGGACAATTGCATTAAGTATGGTGCGTAATGTAATCAATAACTACATCCTTAGACATAGCATCAATGTTTTATCCCTAGTGGCAACATCACATCCACAACCTTAGAACTTTCCGTCACTCGTCCCAGATTTAATGGAGGCATGAACCCACTATCGAGCATAAATACTCCCTCTTGGAGTTAAGAGTAAAAACTTGGCCGAGCCTCTACTAATAACGGAGAGCATGCAAGATCATAAACAACACATAGGTAATAACTTGATAATTAACATAACATAGTATTCTCTATCCATCGGATCCCGACAAACACAACATATAGAATTACAGATAGATGATCTTGATCATGTTAGGCAGCTCACAAGATCCAACAATGAAGCACAATGAGGAGAAGACAACCATCTAGCTACTGCTATGGACCCATAGTCCAGGGGTGAACTACTCACTCATCACTCCGGAGGCGACCATGGCGGTGAAGAGTCCTCCGGGAGATGAATCCCCTCTCCGGCGAGGTGCCGGAGGAGATCTCCGAATCCCCCGAGATGGGATTGGCGGCGGCGGCGTCTCGGTAAAGTTTTCCGTATCGTGGCTCTCGGCATCGGGGGTTTCGCGACGGAGGCTTTAAGTAGGCGGAAGGGCAACGCGGGGGCCCACACGAGGGCCCCACACGCCGGCCGGCGCGGCCAGGGGCCAGGCCGCGCCGCCCTAGAGTGTCGGCGCCTCGTGGCCCCACTTCCTTTCCCCTTCGGTCTTCTGGAAGCTTCGTGGCAAAATAGGACCCTGGGCGTTGATTTCGTCCAATTCCGAGAATATTTCGTTACTAGGATTTACGAAACCAAAAACAACGAGAAAACAAGAATCGGCTCTTCGGCATCTTGTTAATATGTTAGTGCCGGAAAATGCATAAATACGACATATAATGTGTATAAAACATGTAGATATCATCAATAATGTAGCATGGAACATAAGAAATTATCGATACGTCGGAGACGTATCAGCATCCCCAAGCTTAGTTCCGCTCGTCCCGAGCGAGTCAAACGATAACAAAGATAATTTCTGAAGTGACATGCCATCATAACCTTGATCATACTATTGTAAGCATATGTAATGAATGCAGCGATCAAAACAATGGTAATGACATGAGTAAACAAGCTGAATCATAAAGCAAAGACTTTTCATGAATAGTACTTCAAGACAAGCATCAATAAGTCTTGCATAAGAGTTAACTCATAAAGCAATAAATCAAAGTAAAGGTATTGAAGCAACACAAAGGAAGATTAAGTTTCAGCGGTTGCTTTCAACTTGTAACATGTATATCTCATGGATAATTGTCAACATAGAGTAATATAATAAGTGCAATATGCAAGTATGAAGGAATCAATGCACAGTTCACACAAGTGTTTGCTTCTTGAGGTGGAGAGAAATAGGTGAGCCGACTCAACATAAAAGTAAAAAGAATGGTCCTTCAAAGTGGAAAGCATCGATTGCTATATTTGTGCTAGAGCTTTTATTTTGAAAACATGAAACAATTTTGTCAACGGTAGTAATAAAGCATATGAATTATGTAAATTATATCTTACAAGTTGCAAGCCTCATGCATAGTATACTAATAGTGCCCGCACCTTGTCCTAATTAGCTTGGACTACCGGATCATCACAATACACATGTTTTAACCAAGTGTCACAATGGGGTACCTCCATGCCGCTCGTACAAAGGTCTAAGGAGAAAGCTCACATTTTGGATTTCTCGCTTTTGATTATTCTCAACTTAGACATCCATACCGGGATAACATGGACAACAGATAATGGACTCCTCTTTAATGCATAAGCATGTGGCAACAATTAGTGTTCTCATATGAGATTGAGGATATATGTCCAAAACTGAAACTTCCACCATGATTCATGGCTTTACTTAGCGGCCCAATGTTCTTCTCTAACAATATGTATGCTCCAACCATTAAGGTGGTAGATCTCTCTTACTTCAGACAAGACGGACATGCATAGCAACTCACATGATATTCAACAAATAATAGTTGATGGCGTCCCCAGAAACATGGTTATCGCACAACAAGCAACTTAATAAGAGATAAAGTGCATAAGTACATATTCAATACTACAATAGTTTTTAAGCTATTTGTCCCATGAGCTATATATTGTAAAGGCGAGTGATGGAATTTTAAAGGTAGCACTCAAGCAATTTACTTTGGAATGGCGGAGAAATACCATGTAGTAGGTAGGTATGGTGGACACAAATGGCATAGTGGTTGGCTCAAGGATTTTGGATGCATGAGAAGTATTCCCTCTCGATACAAGGTTTAGGCTAGCAAGGTTATTTGAAACAAACACAAGGATGAACGGTGCAGCAAAACTCACATAAAAGACATATTATAAACATTATAAGACTCCACACCGTCTTCCTTGTTGTTCAAAACTCAATACTAGATATTATCTAGACTTTAGAGAGACCAAATATGCAAACCAAATTAGCAAGCTCTATGTGTTTCTTCATTAATGGGTGCAAAGTATATGATGCAAGAGCTTAAACATGAGCACAACAATTGCCAAGTATCAAATTATTCAAGACATTTTAGAATTACTACATGTAGCATTTCCCAATTCCAACCATATACCAATTTAACGAAGAAGATTCAACCTTCGCCATGAATACTATGTGTAAAGCCTAAGGACATATTTGTCCATATGCAACAGAGGAGCGTGTCTCTCTCCCACACAATGAATGCTAGGATCCATTTATTCAAACAAAAACAAAAACAAAAACAAACAGACGCTCCAAGCAAAGTACATAAGATGTGACTGAATAAAAATATAGTTTCGGGGGAGGAACCCGATAATGTTGTCGATGAAGAAGGGGATGCCTTGGGCATCCCCAAGCTTAGACGCTTGAGTCTTCTTAGAATATGCAGGGGTGAACCACCGGGGCATCCCCAAGCTTAGAGCTTTCACTCTCCTTGATCATATTGTATCATACTCCTCTCTTGATCCTTGAAAACTTCCTCCACACCAAACTCGAAACAACTCATTAGAGGGTTAGTGGACAATAAAAATTAACATGTTCGGAGGTGACACAATCATTCTTAACACTTCTGGACATTGCATAAAGCTACTGGACATTAATGGATCAAAGAAATTCATCCAACATAGCAAAAGAGGCAATGCGAAATAAAAGGCAGAATCTGTCAAAACAGAACAGTCCGTAAAGATGGATTTTATTGAGGCACCAGACTTGCTCAAATGAAAATGCCCAAATTTAATGAAAGTTGCGTACATATCTGAGGATCACTCATGTAAATTGGCATAATTTTCTGAGTTATCTGCAGAGAATTAGGCCCAGATTCGTGATAGCAAAGAAATATGTTTCTGCGCAGTAATCCAAATCTAGTATGAACCTTACTATCAAAGACTTTACTTGGCACAACAAAACATAAAACTAAGATAAGGAGAGGTTGCTACAGTAGTAAACAACTTCCAAGACTCAAATATAAAACAAAAATACTGTAGTAAAAATATGGGTTGTCTCCCATAAGCGCTTTTTTTAACGCCTTTCAGCTAGGCGCAGAAAGTGTAAATCAAGTATTATCGAGGGATGATGCATCAACATCATAATTTGCTCTAATAATAGAATCAAAAGGTCACTTCATTCTTTTTCTAGGGAAGTGTTCCATACCTTTCTTGAGAGGAAATTGATATTTAATATTTCCTTCCTTCATATCAATAGTAGCACCAACGGTTCGAAGAAAAGGTCTTCCCAATATAATGGGGCAAGATGCATTGCATTCAATATCCAAGACAAAAAAATCAACGGAGACAAGGTTATTGTTAACCATAATATGAACATTATCAATTCTCCCCAAAGGTTTATTTTTAGCATTATCAGCGAGATTAACATCCAAATAACAATTTTTCAATGGTGGCAAGTCAAGCATATCATAGACTTTCTTAGGCATAACATAAATACTTGCACCAAGATCACATAAAGCATTACAATCAAAATCATTGACCCTCATTTTAATGATGGGCTCCCAACCATCTTCTAACTTCCTAGGAATAGAGGTTTCAAGTTTTAGTTTCTCTTCTCTAGCTTTTATGAGAGCATTTGTAATATGTTTTGTAAAGGCCAAATTTATAGCACTAGCATTAGGACTCTTAGCAAGTTTTTGTAAGAACTTAATAACTTCAGAGATGTGACAATCATCAAAATCTAAATCATTATGAGCTACAGCAATGGGATCATTGTCCCCAAGGTTGGAAAAAATTCAACGGTTTTATCACAAGCGGTTTCAGCAGTTTTAGCGGTTTCCGGCAGTTTTGCACGCTTTGCACTAGGAGTAGAGACATTGCCAACACCAATTATTTTACCATTAATAGTAGGAGGTGCAGCAACATGTGGAGCATTAGCATTACTAGTGGTGGTAATAGTCCAAACTTTATCTACATTACTCTCTTTAGCTAGTTTTTCATTTTCTTCTCTATCCCACCTAGCACGCAACTCAGCCATCAATCTTATATTCTCATTAATTCTAACTTGGATGGCATTTGCTGTAGTAACAATTTTGTTTTCAATATCCTCAGGTTTATGTTGGAGATATGCCCAAGAGGCAATAATAAAAGTGGTTATTATATATCTTTATGTTTATGATAAATGTTTATATACCATGCTATAATTGTATTAACCGAAACATTGATACATGTGTGATATGTAAACAACAAAGAGTCCCTAGTATGCCTCTTAACTAGCTTGTTGATTAATGGATGATTAGTTTCATAATCATGAACATTGGATGTTATTAATAACAAGGTTATATCATTGTATGAATGATGTAATGGACACACCCAATTAAGCGTAGCATAAGATCTCGTCATTAAGTTATTTGCTATAAGCTTTCGATACATAGTTACCTAGTCCTTATGACCATGAGATCATATAAATCACTTATACCGGAAAGGTACTTTGATTACATCAAACACCACCGCGTAAATGGGTGGCTATAAAGGTGGGATTAAGTATCCGGAAAGTATGAGTTGAGGCATATGGATCAACGGTGGGATTTGTCCATCCCGATGACGGATAGATATACTCTGGGCCCTCTCGGTGGAATGTCGTCTAATGTCTTGCAAGCATATGAATAAGTTCATAAGAGACCACATACCACGGTACGAGTAAAGAGTACTTGTCGGAGACGAGGTTGAACAAGGTATAGAGTGATACCGAAGATCAAACCTCGGACAAGTAAAATATCGCGAGACAAAGGGAATTGGTATTGTATGTGAATGGTTCATTCGATCACTAAAGTCATCGTTGAATATGTGGGAGCCATTATGGATCTCCGGATCCCGCTATTGGTTATTGGTCGGAGTGAGTACTCAACCATGTCCGCATAGTTCACGAACCGTAGGGTGACACACTTAAAGTTGGATGTTGAAATGGTAGTATTTGAATATGGAATGGAGTTCGAATATTTGTTCGGAGTCCCGGATGAGATCCCGGACATCACGAGGAGTTCCGGAATGGTCCGGAGAATAAGATTCATATATAGGATGTCATTTTATGTGAATAAAATGTCGCGGAAGGTTCTATGGAAGGTTCTAGAAGGTTCTAGTAAAGTCCGGAAGAAACCACCAAGGAAGGTGGAGTCCACATGGGACTCCCACCTCCATGGCCGGCCAACCCTAGTGGGGGAGGAGTCCCAAGTGGACTCCCCCTAGGGGCGGCCACCCCCCATATGGGAGGTGGAACTCCCACCTTGGTGGGAGTCCTAGCTAGGCTAGGTTTCCCCTCTCTATGGAAGGTTTTTGGTTCGGGTCTTATTCGAAGACTTGGAGACCAACTCTTGGGGATCCACCTATATAATGAGGGACATAGGGGAGGGGGCCGGCCACACCAAAGCCACAAGTTGGCCGCACCCCCTTGAGGCCGGCCACCCCTCCCAAACCCTAGCCGCCCCCTTCTCCTCCATAGCTCCCGCGTGCTTTAGCGAAGCTCCGCCGGAGTTCTCCACCGCCACCGACACCACGCCGTCGTGCTGTCGGATTCAAGAGGAGCTACTACTTCCGCTGCCCGCTGGAACGGGAGGTGGACGTCGTCTTCATCAACAACCGAACGTGTGACCGAGTACGGAGGTGCTGCCCGTTCGTGGCGCCGGAACCGATCGTGATCAAGATCTTCTACGCGCTTTTGCAAGCGGCAAGTGAACGTCTACCGCAGCAACAAGAGCCTCATCTTGTAGGCTTTGGAATCTCTTCAAGGGTGAGACTCGATACCCCCTCGTTGCTACCGTCTTCTAGATTGCATCTTGGCTTGGATTGCGTGTTCGCGGTAGGAAAATTTTTGTTTTCTATGCAACGTTATCCTATAGTGGTATCGAGCCGTGTCTATGCATAGATGGTTGCACGAGTAGAACACAATGGTTTTGTGGGCGTTGATGCTCTTGTTATCTTTAGTTGAGTACTTTGCATCTTTATGGCATAGTGGGATGAAGCGGCTCGGACTAACTTTACATGACCGCGTTCATGAGACTTGTTCCTCGTTCGACATGCAACTTGTATTGCATAAGAGGCTTTGCGGGTGTCTCGTCTCTCCTACTATAGTAAAGATTCAATTTACTCTTCTATTGACAACATTAGTATCAACGTTGTGGTTCATGTTCGTAGGTAGATTAGATCTATATCGAAAACCCTAAACCACGTAAAATATGCAAACCAAATTAGAGAGCGTCTAACTTGTTTTTGCAGTGGTTTGGTGATGTGATATGGCCATAATGTGATGATGAATATGTATGAGATGATCATTATTGTATTGTGGCAACCGGCAGGAGCCTTATGGTTGTCTTTATATTTCATGTTGAGTAGTATTTCAAGGTAGTTGTAATAGTTGCTACATGGAGGACAATCATGAAGACGGCGCCATTGACCTTGACGCTTACGCCAACGATGATGGAGATCATGCCCGAAGATGATGGAGATCATGTCCGTGCTTTGGAGATGAAGATCAAAGGCGCAAAGACAAAAGGGCCATATCATATCACATATGAACTGCATGTGATGTTAATCCTTTTATGCATCTTATTTTGCTTAGATCGCGACGGTAGCATTATAAGATGACCCCTCACTAAAATCTCAAGATAATAAAGTGTTCATCCTTAGTAGCACCGTTGCCAAGACTTGTCGTTTCGAAGCATCTCGTGATGATCGGGTGTGATAGAATCAACAAGTGCATACAACGGGTGCAAGCCGCTTTGCACATGCGGATACTAAGGTGGCCTTGACGAGCCTAGCATGTACAGACATGGTCTCGGAACACGTGATACCGAAAGGTAGAGCATGAATCATATAATTGATATGATGAGCACTTTGAGTGTTCGCCATTGAAATTACACTTTGTCTCGTGATGATCGGACTATGGTGTGGTGGATTTGGTTCGTGTGATCACTAAGACAATGCGAGGGATATTGTTTTGAGTGGGAGTTCACCTAGATTTTTTATTATGTTGAATTAAAATTTGAACTCAATTTGTCATAAACTTAGTCTAAACTATTGCAAATATATGTTGTAGAGATGGCGTCCCCAATCAATTTTAACCAGTTCCTAGAGAAAGAAAAGCTTAAGAGCAACGGTAGCAACTTCACCGACTGGTTCAGTCATGTGAGGATCTTCCTCTCTGGCGGAAATCTGCAATATGTGCTTGATGCACCGCTAGGTGACCCTCCTGCAGAAACTGAAACCGATGAAGTAAAAGCCGTTTACGAGACTCGGAAAACTCGGTACTCTCAAGTTCAGTGTGCCATCCTGTGCAGTCTGGAATCCGATCTTCAAAAACGTTTTGAGCACCACGATCCTCATGAGTTGATGAATGAGCTGAAAGCTATATTTGAGACTCATGCGGCCGTGGAATGCTATGAAGCATCGAAACATTTCTTCAGCTGTATGATGGAAGAAGGCAGCTCCATTAGTGCGCACATGCTCGCCATGACCGGGCATGCGAAGAAACTCAGTGACTTGGGAATAGTGATTCCTAACAGTATCGGGGATTAATCGTGTCCTTCAATCACTGCCACCAAGTTACAAGAACTTTGTGATGAACTACAATATGCAGAACATGAACAAGGAGTTACCTGAACTCTTTGGCATGCTAAAAGCTGCTGAGATTGAGATCAAGAAAGAGCACCAAGTGTTGATGGTCAACAAGACCACCAGTTTCAAGAAACAGGGCAAGTCTAAGGGGAAATTCAAGAAGGGTGGCAAGAAAGCTGCCACGCCTCCTATGAAACCTAAGAACGGCCCTAAGCCTGATGCCGAGTGCTATTACTGCAAGGAGAAGGGACACTGGAAGCGTAATTGCTCCAAGTATTTGGCGGATCTGAAGAGCGGCCTTGTCAAGAAGAAGAAATAAGGTATATCTGATATACATGTTATAGATGTTTATCTCACTGGTTCTCGTTCTAGTACCTGGGTATTTGATACTGGTTCGGTTGCTCATATTTGTAACTCGAAACAGGAACTAAAGAATAAACGAAGACTACTGAAAGATGAAGTGACGATGCGCGTTGGAAATGGATCCAAAGTCGATGTGATCGCTGTCGGCACACTTCCTATACATCTACCTTCGGGATTAGTTTTAAGCCTAAATAATTGTTATTTTGTACCCGCGTTGAGCATGAACATTATATCTGGATCTTGTTTAATGCAAGACGGTTATTCATTCAAGTCTGAGAATAATGGTTGTTCTATTTTTATGAATAATATCTTTTATGGTCGAGCACCCGAAAAGAATGGCTTATTTCCGTTAGATCTCGATAGTAGTGATACGCATATACATAACATTGATGCTAAGCGAATTAAATTGAATGATAATTCTACTTATATGTGGCACTCGTCGTCTTGGTCATATTGGAGTGAAGCGCATGAAGAAACTCCATACTCGATGGATTACTTGAATCACTTGACTTTGAGTCACTTGATAGATGCGAAGCATGTCTAATGGGAAAAATGACTAAGACTCCATTTTCTGGTATGATGGAGCGAGCTACCGACTTATTGGAAATCATACATACCGATGTGTGCGGACCAATGAGTGTAGCATCGCGCGGTGGTTATCGTTATGTTCTAACCTTCACAGATGATCCGAGTAGATATGGGTATATCTATTTCATGAAACATAAATCCGAAACTTTTGAGAAGTTTAAGGAATTCCAAAGTGAAGTAGAAAATCAACGTAACAAGAAGATTAAATTTCTACGATCTGATCGCGGAGGTGAATATCTGAGTTATGAGTTTGGCATGCATTTAAAGAAATGCGGAATACTTTCACAATTGACACCGCCGGGAACACCACAACGAAACGGTGTGTCCGAACGTCGTAATCGAACTCTCTTAGATATGGTTCGTTCTATGATGTCTCTTACTGATTTGCCGTTATCATTTTGGAGTTATGCATTAGAGACAGCCGCATTCACTTTAAATAGAGCACCATCAAAATCCGTAGAAACGACACCGTATGAATTATGGTTTAATAAGAAACCTAAGCTCGTCGTTCCTTAAAGTTTGGGGTTGCGAAGCCTATGTAAAAAAGTTACAACCGGACAAGCTAGAACCCAAAGCGGAGAAATGCGTCTTCATAGGATACCCTAAGGAAACTATAGGGTACACTTTCTATCACAGATCCGAAGGCAAAATCTTTGTTGCTAAGAACGGAACCTTTCTTGAGAAAGAATTTCTCACTAAAGAGGTGACTGGAAGAAAAGTAGAACTCGATGAGATTAATGAATCTATACTCGTTGATCAGAGTAGCGCAGTACCGGAAGTTGTACCTGTACCGCCTACACCGGCAACAGAGGAAGCTAATGATAATGATCATGAAACTTCGAACGAGGAAACTACTCAACCTCGCAGATCGACAAGGGAACGTGCCACTCCTGATTGGTATGATCCTTGTCTAAATGTCATGATTGTGGATAACAATGATGAGGACCCTGCGACGTGTGAAGAAGCGATGATGAGCCCAGATTCCAACAAATGGCAAGAAGCCATGAAATCCGAAATGGGATCCATGTATGATAACAAAGTATGGACTTTGGTAGACTTACCTGATAGCCGAAAGGCCGTCGAGAATAAATGGATCTTCAAGAGAAAAACAGATGCTGATGGTAATATTACTGTCTATAAAGCTCGACTTGTCGCAAAGGGTTTCCGACAAATTCAAGGAGTTGACTACGATGAGACTTTCTCACCCGTAGCGAAGCTAAAATCTGTGAGGATTTTGTTAGCAATAGCTGCATTTTTCGATTATGAGATTTGGCAGATGGATGTCAAAACGGCGTTCCTTAATGGAGACATTGAGGAAGAGTTGTATATGGTACAACCCAAAGGTTTTGTCGATCCTAAAAATGCCGACAAAGTATGCAAACTTCAGCGTTCAATCTATGGACCGAAGCAAGCATCAAGAAGTTGGAACCGACGCTTTGATAAGGTGATCAAAGACTTCGGGTTTATACAGATGTCATGGAGAGGCCTCGTATTTACAAGAAAGTGAGTGGGAGCTCTGTAGCATTCCTGATATTATATGTAGATGACATATTATTGATTGGGAATGATATAGAACTATTAAGCAGTGTAAAAGGTTATTTGAATAATAGTTTTTCAATGAAAGCCCTTGGTGAAGCGTCGTATATATTAGGCATCAAGATTTATAGAGATAGATCAAGACGCCTAATAGGGCTATCGCAGAGTACATACCTGGACAAGATTCTAAAGAAGTTTAGAATGGACGAAAGTAAGAAAGGGCTTTTACCTATGTTACCAGGCAAGGTCTTGAGTAAGACTCAAGGACCGGCTACGGCAGAAGAAAGAGAAAGGATGAATCAGATCCCCTATGCTTCGGCAGTAGGCTCTATTATGTATGCCATGCTATGTACAAGACCGGATATAGTGCATGCTGTTAGTTTGACTAGCAGATATCAAAGTGATCCAGGAATGGAACACTGGACAGCGGTCAAGAATATCCTGAAGTACTTAAAAAGAACTAAGGATATGTTTCTTTGTTATGGAGGTGACCAAGAGCTCGTTGTAACAAGTTACACCGATGCAAGTTGGAACACCGATCCCGATGACTCTAAGTCACGATCCGGGTACGTGTTTATATTGAATGGTGCTGCAGTAAGTCTGGGCAAGCTCGAGCGGTGCACGGTGGCGAAGTCTTCAACGGAATCGGAGTACATAGCGGCTTCGGAGGCTTCATCGAAGCGGTATGGATGAAGAGGTTCATTGTAGAGCTCGGTGTGGTTCCTAGTGCATTGGACCCACTAGTCATATACTCGTGACAACATGGGTGCCATCGCCAATGCACAAGAACCAAGGTCACACAAGAGGTCTGAAGCATATCAAGCTGCGTTACCACTCGATTCGCGAGTACATCGAAGATGGAGAAGTAAAGATTTGCAAAGTACACACTGATCTGAATGTAGCAGATCCGTTGACTAAAGCTCTCCCTAGGGCAAAACATGACCAACACCAGAATGCCATGGGTGTTAGGTTCCTTACAATATAATCTAGATTATTGACTCTAGTGCAAGTGGGAGACTATTGGAGATATGCCCAAGAGGCAATAATAAAAGTGGTTATTATATATCTTGATGTTTATGATAAATGTTTATATACCATGCTATAATTGTATTAACCGAAACATTGATACATGTGTGATATGTAAACAACAAAGAGTCCCTAGTATGCCTCTTAACTAGCTTGTTGATTAATGGATGATTAGTTTCATAATCATGAACATTGGATGTTATTAATAACAAGGTTATATCATTGTATGAATGATGTAATGGACACACCCAATTAAGCGTAGCATAAGATCTCGTCATTAAGTTATTTGCTATAAGCTTTTGATACATAGTTACCTAGTCCTTATGACCATGAGATCATATAAATCACTTATACCGGAAAGGTACTTTGATTACATCAAACACCACTGCGTAAATGGGTGGCTATAAAGGTGGGATTAAGTATCCGGAAAGTATGAGTTGAGGCATATGGATCAACAGTGGGATTTGTCCATCCCGATGACGGATAGATATACTCTGGGCCCTCTCGGTGGAATGTCGTCTAATGTCTTGCAAGCATATGAATAAGTTCATAAGAGACCACATACCACGGTACGAGTAAAGAGTACTTGTCGGAGACGAGGTTGAACAAGGTATAGAGTGATATCGAAGATCAAACCTCGGACAAGTAAAATATCGCGAGACAAAGGGAATTGGTATTGTATGTGAATGGTTCATTCGATCACTAAAGTCATCGTTGAATATGTGGGAGCCATTATGGATCTCCAGATCCCGCTATTGGTTATTGGTCGGAGTGAGTACTCAACCATGTCCGCATAGTTCACGAACCGTAGGGTGACACACTTAAAGTTGGATGTTGAAATGGTAGTATTTGAATATGGAATGGAGTTCGAATATTTGTTCGGAGTCCCGGATGAGATCCCGGACATCACGAGGAGTTCCGGAATGGTCCGGAGAATAAGATTCATATATAGGATGTCATTTTATGTGAATAAAATGTCGCGGAAGGTTCTATGGAAGGTTCTAGAAGGTTCTAGAAAAGTCCGGAAGAAACCACCAAGGAAGGTGGAGTCCACATGGGACTCCACCTCCATGGCCGGCCAACCCTAGTGGGGGAGGAGTCCCAAGTGGACTCCCCTTAGGGGCCGGCCACCCCCCATATGGGAGGTGGAACTCCCACCTTGGTGGGAGTCCTAGCTAGGCTAGGTTTCCCCCTCTCTATGGAAGGTTTTTGGTTCGGGTCTTATTCGAAGACTTGGAGACCAACTCTTGGGGATCCACCTATATAATGAGGGACATAGGGGAGGGGGCCGGCCACACCAAAGCCACAAGTTGGCCGCACCCCCTTGAGGCCGGCCACCCCCTCCCAAACCCTAGCCGCCCCCCTTCTCCTCCATAGCTCCCGCGTGCTTTAGCGAAGCTCCGCCGGAGTTCTCCACCGCCACCGACACCACGCCGTCGTGCTGTCGGATTCAAGAGGAGCTACTACTTCCGCTGCCCGCTGGAACGGGAGGTGGACGTCGTCTTCATCAACAACCGAACGTGTGACCGAGTACGGAGGTGCTGCCCGTTCGTGGCGCCGGAACCGATCGTGATCAAGATCTTCTACGCGCTTTTGCAAGCGGCAAGTGAACGTCTACCGCAGCAACAAGAGCCTCATCTTGTAGGCTTTGGAATCTCTTCAAGGGTGAGACTCGATACCCCCTCGTTGCTACCGTCTTCTAGATTGCATCTTGGCTTGGATTGCGTGTTCGCGGTAGGAAATTTTTTGTTTTCTATGCAACGTTATCCTACAGTTTAGCAGCCATTTTATTGATTAAAGAGGATTGTGACGCAGACATGTATGAGATTCGGTTTTCAGCATTTGCAAGTTTAGTTTGCAACCCCGAAATCTCCATATTCAAATTTTCAAGTTGATTTCCTATATTCTTCAACAAGGTAGATTGTTCATTCATAGTTTTAGTAAACAATTTATTTTGCTCATATTGTGATTGCATAAAGCTCTGGGTGGATCTTTCAATTTCTAACATCTTTTCCTCATTAGGTGAAACATATCTACCATAAGAGTTACCATTAGCAGGATATGGCCTAGAATTTTGAGCAACCAATGAGGCTAACGGAACATTATTTGGATCAACATTAGATCTATCATTCACAAGCATAGACATAATAGCATCAATCTTATCACTCAAGGAGGAGGTTTCTTCGACAGAATTTACCTTCTTACCTTGTGGAGCTCTTTCCGTGTGCCATTCAGAGTAATTTATCATCATATCATCAAGAAGCTTTGTAGCCGCCCCAAAGTGATGGACATAAAGGTACCTCCAGCAGACTGAATCCAATAAATTCCGCGAAGAAAAATTTAGTCCCGCATAGAAGGTTTGGATGATCATCCAAGTAGTCGGTCCATGGGTTGGACAATTTTTAACCAAAGATTTCATTCTTTCCCAAGCTTGAGCAACATGTTCATTATCCAATTGTTTAAAATTCATTATGCTACTTCTCAAAGATATAATTTTAGCAGGGGATAATATCTACCAATAAAAGCATCCTTACATTTAGTCCAGGAATCAATACTATTCTTAGGCAGAGATAGCAACCAATCTTTAGCTCTTCCTCTTAATGAGAAAGGAAACAATTTTAATTTTATAATGTCACCATCTACATCTTTATACTTTTGCATTTCACACAATTCAACAAAATTATTGAGATGGGCAGCAGCATCATCGTAACTAACACTGGAAAATTGCTCTCGCATAACAAGATTCAAGAAAGCGAGTTTAATTTCAAAGAATTCTGCTGTAGTAGCAGGTGGAGCAATAGGTGTGCACAGGAAATCATTATTATTTGTGGTTGTGAAGTCACACAACTTAGTATTTTCAGGGGTGGCCATTTTAGCAGTAGTAAATAAAGCAAACTAGATGAAGTAAATGCAAGTAACTAATTTTTTTTTGTGTTTTTGATATAGAGTGAAAGACAGTAAATAAAGTAAAGCTAGCAACTAATTTTTTTGTGTTTTGATATAATGCAGCAAACAAAGTAGTAAATAAAATAAAGCAAGACAAAAACAAAGTAAAGAGATTGGGAAGTGGAGACTCCCCTTGCAGCGTGTCTTGATCTCCCCGACAACGGCGCCGTAAAACGATCTTGATGCGCGTAGATGACACGTCCGTTGGGAACCCCAAGAGGAAGGTGTGATGCGCACAGCAGTAAGTTTTCCCTCAGAAAGAAACCAAGGTTTATCGAACCAGGAGGAGCCAAGAAGCACGTTGAAGGTTGATGGTGGCGGAATGAAATGCGGCGCAACACCAGGGATTCCGGCGCCAACGTGGAACCTGCACAACACAACCAAAGTACTTTGCCCCAACGAAACAAGTGAGGTTGTCAATCTCACCGGCTTGCTCGTAACAAAGGATTAACCGTATTGTGTGGAAGATGATTGTTTGCAGAGAACAGTAAAGAACAAGTATTGCAGTAGATTGTATTTCAGATGTAAAGAATAGGACCGGGGTCCACAGTTCACTAGAGGTGTCTCTCCCATAAGATAAAAGCATGTTGGGTGAACAAATTACAGTCGGGCAATTGACAAATAGAGAGGGCATAACAATGCACATACATGATATGATAAATATAGTGAGATTTAATTGGGCATTACGACAAAGTACATAGACCGCTATCCAGCATGCATCTATGCCTAAAAAGTCCACCTTCAGATTATCATCCGAACCCCTTCCAGTATTAAGTTGCAAAACAACAGACAATTGCATTAAGTATGGTGCGTAATGTAATCAATAACTACATCCTTAGACATAGCATCAATGTTTTATCCCTAGTGGCAACAAGCACATCCACAACCTTAGAACTTTCTCATCACTCGTCCCGCATTTAATGGAGGCATGAACCCACTATCGAGCATAAATACTCTCTCTTGGAGTTAAGAGTAAAAACTTGGCCGCAGCCTCTACTAATAACGGAGAGCATGCAAGATCATAAACAACACATAGGTAATAACTTGATAATTAACATAACATAGTATTCTCTATCCATCGGATCCCGACAAACACACCATATAGAATTACAGATAGATGATCTTGATCATGTTAGGCAGCTCACAAGATCCAAAAATGAAGCACATGAGGAGAAGACAACCATCTAGCTACTGCTATGGACCCATAGTTCAGGGGTGAACTACTCACTCATCACTCCGGAGGCGACCATGGCGGTGAAGAGTCCTCCGGGAGATGAATCCCCTCTCCGGCAGGTGCCGGAGGAGATCTCCGGAATCCCCCGAGATGGGATTGGCGGCGGCGGCGTCTCGGTAAGGATTTCCGTATCGTGGCTCTCGGTACCGGGGGTTTCGCGACGGAGGCTTTAAGTAGGCGGAAGGGCAACGCGGGGGCCACACGAGGGCCCCACACGCCGAGCCGGCGCGGCCGGGAGCCGGGCCGCGCCGCCCTAGCGTGTCGGCGCCTCGTGGCCCCACTTCCTTTCCCCTTCGGTCTTCTGGAAGCTTCGTGGCAAAATAGGACCCTGGGCGTCCAATTCCGAGAATATTTCGTTACTAGGATTTCTGAAACCAAAAACAGCAGAAAACAACAACTGGCTCTTCGGCATCTTGTTAATATGTTAGTGCCGGAAAATGCATAAATACGACATATAATGTGTATAAAACATGTAGATATCATCAATAATGTAGCATGGAACATAAGAAATTATCAATACGTCGGAGACGTATCAAAGAGCACCAAGCCTTCCATAAGCATCGACCAAGGATTCTCCTTCTCTAATCATAAACAAGGTTGCCTCCGTCTTTACTGACTCATAGAGAGCCTTCTGGATCAGATTGGTTCCCTCTTGTAGTACTACAATCTGATCCCAAATCTCTTTTGCAGAGTCTATATCATTGACTTGACCGAGGAGCTTGCGATTGATGCCACTGCTAATCTTGTCACATCCAGAGGCATTGAGTTGGAGGTTGTAGAACTCGGTGGAGGTTAGCCTCTATGGATCTTGCGGCTTCCGGTATCCATCCACAATGATCTCCCACATCTCCACACCGCAACTACGAATGTGAGACTCCATAGAGGATTTCCCAAAAGGAAAGTGAGTTCCATCAAAATGGGGAACAGTCCCACTATGGTTTATATGAGGCATGGGTGAAGTGTTTTTTGGGATAGTCATGCTTGACTTCATGGAAAGCTTCCGGAGGGACCGAAGCCCCACTAGAAGTCCCACTAGTCAGGTTTTCAAGCATGGCACTCATTTGTGCCATTTGGCTTTGGACTTCATCCTCCTTCTTCTTTTTCTCAGCCTCATATGCTAAGAATCTGGATTTCATCTCCTTAAACTAAAGGTTAGAATCTTCATCCAGACCCTCCAATAGTTTATCCATCTCACTCTTAAGGCTTTAAAGCCCTTAAAAAGAGTCCAGGCTCTAATTCCAATTGAAAGTTCAGAGATGGTAAACCTAGAGTGGGTGAATAGGTTTCTACAAATTTTAATTCTTTCTCTGCAATATTAGGCTTTGCGGAATATAAAGGTGAGCCTAATGCAAACTAGGTGAGGCACCCTATATGATGATACAAGTAACTTGAGCACGAATGCTCTCACGGGCAGATATAGCACAAGTAAGAGTTCCATTAGAAATAACTGATAGCACGTGGAGACGAAGGTTTATTCCCGTGTTCCCTTCCTTTGCAAGAAGGTACGTCACGTTTGGAGAGGTGGGGGTCCCAGGAAGGATTCCCCGATTCCACGAAGGCTCACCTTCTTATCCCGAGCCTATCCCACGAAGGGATATCTCTTCTCACTTGTGGTAGACTTTGAGGTAGCCTCCAAACCTTCACAATCTTGTCAGGAGCAAATCCACAGCCCGGATGCTTCCGAACCTCTTTTGCCCACCTAGGGTTTCCAAGGAACCCTAGAGAGCAGGTATCTCGATTAATACAAGGGGGAACAAGATTTGGCTCGGTGGAACTATAGATCAAGCCCTCCTCTATCTTTTCCTCGGAGGGATTCGAGTTTGGGTGGAGGAGGAGGGAGATCTGAGGCTTTTGGTGTTTCTATCAATGGAGTATGAGAGAGAGAGCTCAAGAACAGTTTGTAATGTAGTGCCTAAGTGTTCTGAGGTAGGTGAAGGGGTATTTATATGGTCCCTTGAAATCCAGCCGTTGTAACTTGTCCAGCTCCACGAACAGTCTAGGGAGCCAGTCAGCCGGGCCTGGGCCATCCGGCGTAGGGGCCGGTCCAACCGGGCCACAGGCTGGACCATCCGTCCGGCACCGGATCGTGCGTCGGGCCACGACCGAGGCAAGTCCAGGGCTTACAGTAACTGCCCCCGGTTGTCACCGGAGCAGGAGCCGATCTGCGCCGGGGCGGCCAGTCCAAACCGGACCGTACGCCGAGCCAGCACCGGCCGAAGGTGGAGACTTACCTGGATGGTGCCCGGTTGGCACTGGGGCAGCCGGTGCCACGGCCGGTCCATCCGGACCTCAGGCCGGCCTGTAGCTGAATAACCCTTCTTCAGTTTTGTCGAAGTGGGGGGGGGGGGGGGGGTCTCCCTTTACCTTCTTATTCCATTGATACACCATTATGCCTATTTGGCTAATACTTGGGAATAATCTCATAGATATGTATTAGTTCAATTACTCTAGCAACAGTGTCATTGTTGCCAAAATAATGGATAAGGGTAAAATACCCTTACGAGTAACAAGCTCACGGTCCCTCATTCGAACTAATTGTAATGGAGAGATCAACAATTATGAAAGGATGCAAAAGCAAGAACACCAAAGATGGTCAAATCCTCCACCCTCAAATCCCACCAAAGCAACAAATGCCATGGAGGAACTAAAGAGGAAGAACAAAGGAGGAAATCAACAAATGAGTCCAAGATCTAGATCCCAAGTTCCCCTCACTAAGAGGAGGAAATGATTGCTGGAGATTATAGATCTAGATCTCCTATTAAAAATCCATCAAGAAGATGCGAGAACCATATGAGGGATGGAGAGGAAGTAAGCTTTTGAGGTTCAGAAATGGAGTATGAGAGAGAGACAAATAGAATGATCGACCTTAACTCCTCAAGGAGGAAGAAGGGCCATTTATAGTCCAAATGAGAAAACTACCATTTGGAGAATTCTTGTGATCCGAACCAGCAGTAAAACCGGAAGAGCCGTTTTCCTCAATGGTTTGGTGTGGTGCACGAACTGGCCCATCGGAACTCCTGCCCATTTCACAGTTGGGACGAAACCTGGCTGCCCCGCTGGTTTCCTCGCTGGAAAATTCCGACCCGCGCAAAACAATGTTCTGTTCAACCTTTCGGCACAAACCAAAACACATTCGGATCGCTGGAAGTTTTTGGCGGGTGAGCCGACATCATCGGTTCGTACACCGAAATTGACAGAACCGCTCAAGTTGCAGTTTTCTTGAAAGAACTAAACTTTGAAAAAGTTTCCGAACTTCGATTGGCTAGGATACTTTGTTGCAAATCCCCATAATTTAATATAAAACAACTAGGAAACCTCACACATCACGTAAATTCAATTCAATATGTCACCACTTTCCACACATTATATATCATAGAGTATCATATTAGATATACAAAAGTTCATGGATACATTTTTACATGTATCAAGGCCCCAACCTATGCCCCAAACTCGAGGGAGTGGTGCACGTTTCCCGAGCGGGAAGTGCGAGAAGGATAAAAGCGGCATGGACGAGGAGCCGCTGGTGGGTGTCGACAACGTGCTTAGCAAGGAGCCCCGCTGTGACACAACCATCTACATCGTCTTCATCGCGTACGAGTGGGAGCTGTCATGAAGGAGGAGCCCCTGTAGCCTCCCGAACAGGACGACGACGAATCCCCTTGGTTCGCCATAGCCTAGTCCGAGCACGAGGACTTGGCCAAATGGGACGGCCTCACTGTGGCCCTACGGGACTCCGCGCTGGCGCATGGGAGGCCTACCATGTCGCCGGTTACTCTTGCACCTGCGCATGCTCCTGCTCCAACGCGTGCACCTGTGCACCTACTGCGATGTTGCCGCAGCAGGCAACGAACTAGCCTTTGGCGCCTACGTCACCAGCCATGGTCGCCGCCGATCTTCATCAAGATAGATGGCGATGCGATGACGACGCCAACGCAAACCCTAGTTCTAGGGTTTTAGTATATTTTATGTCTTTTTTCGTTTTTGCCCAGTATGTTAATTTTTTTAATATATGTATATTAATTGAAAAAAATGCACCCCCGTCCCAAACAGACGACGGATAGACATGTTGCTTTTTTCCAAAAGGTCCAAAACAGATACATTTCGTGGCTCAAATGGGTCGGCCCGCTGGAATGTCTAAGTGTCGGTGTTAGTTTGGAGGGCTGGGATCTCTAAAACTGACAAACTTGAATTCAGTGTTTTACTAGGGTTTAGCATTACGGTGCAGGGTCTACCGCAGAGAATCCGTTCCCCTATCTAGGCACCTCGTGCCAATTTGGAGCACGGCGCACAAGCAGATCAGGCGCCTGCCGAGCTCCGAGAGACCGAGGGAGACGCATGAGCATATGATGGAGCGCAGGAAGCAATCGATGGAGCTCGCAACTGCATCTCCCTGTCCCTGATCATCTCATCTCACTCTCACCTCGTCGTCTCATCTGATCTCAGCTTCAGCTCCATCAGTCCCACAGTGCTCCGCCACCAGCACTTCTCCCGCGAAGAAGCAACCGGCGCCCCGCCGGGGCCCGCCTCCGCAGGCGGCCTCTGCCACTGACACCTCCCCGATTCGTCGAATCCCCCATTTACTCCGCCTCACCCACCTCCCCCAACCACGCGGCCACCGGCAGTATAAAACAAGCCCCTCCGCTCTTCCATCGCCGAGACAGCCCAGAGCCCACTCCACCACTTGCGCTCCGATCACATCCCTCACCACCCACAGGTAACACTCATCCCAGTACTGATCCTTCCATTCCATTCCTTTGGCTCTTGCGCGTGCGGCTCCATCATGCATCCAGTTCTCAGCTCAGTTCGTTCTTTGTGTAGCTTTCGGCATTAATGGTGTATGTATGCACACGTTTGTCTGCAGATCAGCGCGACCAACGGAGGGCGCGGCCGGCGGCGGGATGGATCGCTACGGCTCGCTGGGCATGCTGCTGGACGGCGGAGGAGGAGCCGGATCCGGCGGTGACCTGCCGCCGGGGTTCCGGTTCCACCCGACGGACGAGGAGCTCATCAGCTACTACCTCCTCCGCAAGGTGCTGGACCACGGCTTCTCCGGCGCGCGCGCCATCACGGAGATCGACCTCAACAAGTGCGAGCCGTGGGAGCTGCAGGACAAGGCGTGCCGGGCCACGGCGGAGAAGGAGTGGTACTTCTACAGCCTCCGCGACCGCAAGTACCCCACGGGCCTGCGCACCAACCGCGCCACGGGCGCCGGCTACTGGAAGGCCACGGGCAAGGACCGCGAGATCCGGAGCGGCCGCAGCGGCGCCCTCGTCGGGATGAAGAAGACGCTCGTCTTCTACCGCGGCCGCGCCCCCAAGGGGCAGAAGACCCAGTGGGTCATGCACGAGTTCCGCCTCGAGGGCACCTTCGCCTACCAGTTCTTCTCCAACAACACCACAAGGGTAACTCAGTTCTTACCACTTCCCTTCCCTTGCTTCTGCATCGCTCTGCATTTTAGATCGCCTTGCTTCTTTTTTTTTACTGATTTGGTAGCAGTATATTGGATTTCCTTACCAATGCCGACTAGTTCTTGCAACTTTTAACCTGTGGAAGTACTAGTGGCGATGATGCAATGGGGCAAGTCACGGGGAGGTTTTAGGGCAGATTGCAATGAGTATATACTTCTTCTAGTGTGAAGTCATGGCTACCAGTAGAGTAGAGCAGCAGTCTGCGTACGTGTGCCTGCTGCAGTGCAGATTACATGCGTGGATATGGTAAGCTGGGGGTTTAAGTGCAGGGAAAGATTGGCTGCAGCGGGATACGAATCTTTTCGATGCCTGTTGTGACTGCATCATGCATGCGCATGCACAAGCTACCATATTCCTCCGGATGCGTAAATGCATGCCTTGTTTGAGGTTTTTTTTTACTGCGTTTTTATGGATCTGATACTGCGAAGATCCATTTCTTGTATCAAATAGTAGTGATCTCTTTCTTACTTTTTACCGTGAAAACTAAAAAAGCCTAGCTAGTGTATCTTATAGGCACTGAGTTGAGAAAGTACTTTTTTCTTTCTCACGAGTAAATAGACAAATGGATTTCTGAAAAGAACTGGCTTAAATCATTATAACTGTTTTTCCACGCAGATAAAAGTAATTTTGAAATATGTTCCCTTTCAGAATATGAAACAGGAACACACACCTGAGAGTAGTGTTCGTGGTCGTAGGATTCAACGACATGGTGATGACCAACTAATGGCACCTAGTAGCATCAAACAGCTCACACAAACTATGTTGATGTATCCAGGACGAGTGGGTGATCGCGAAGATCTTCGTGAAGCCGGGCACGGTGCCCCCGCCACGCAAGTCCCGCTACGGCCTGAGCAGCGGCGCCGGCGACACCTCCTGCTTCTCCGACTCCACCTCCGTCTCCATGGGCTGTGGGGGCGGCACCTCCGCCTCGTCCGCGCCGCGCCACCAGCTCCAGGATACCAGCTCGCTTTTTGCCGTGGCGCACGCTGCCGCCGCCGCCGACGGCGAGAGCAGCTCCTACGGCGCCACCAACAACAACAGCAACAACAGCGCGGCGGCCAACTGCCGTGAGCTCGTGCCCTGCTTCTCCAACCACGCCCAGACGGATGCCACCCTCCTCGGCATCGGGCAGTACGACCCGGCTCCGATCGCCTTCGAGCCGCCGCTGGCCTTCTTCCAGAGCGCCCGCACGGCGCCGGACAACAACAACTTCCAGCTGCCGACATTCTTCTCTGGCGGCCTGCAGTCCGGGGTGTCCCCGCTCGGCATGGGAGGAGGGGCCTTCCAGTACTGGCCGTCCTCCGGCTACGAGATGAAGCTGGAGGGCGCCGTCGGCCGCGCGCCGGCCCAGATGGCCGTGGGGCCAGGCCAGCTTGATGGCTCCGGCTGGAACTTCTAGATCAGTACGCATGCATGACAGTCATCGTTTGCTAACCATGCATCATGCGATTATCAGTTATCACTATGCATGTGTCGTTAGTTAAGTAGCAGTATCGATCATTATGCTGTAGCAAGTGTCGATTACCTATTGCTCTCCGATTATCTGGTAGTACAGAATACTTCACTACCGAAGTACTGAACTGCTAGCTAAGCTCCGTAGTAATTTGTGGGTTAATTATTAGCTTGTCGTATGGTGTATCACTGGATCAGACTATGCCTAGTTTCTGTAATGCTGTAAGTTCGTATTGTGTATCAGTAGATCGATCATGTGTACCAGTGCTAGTGTATCAGAACCTTAATTTGTTGAAATCAATGTATTGTATTTGTATCATTCTGGTTCATTTGGCATGCATGCTTGGCATATCCTTGTCCACTGTTTTCCGCTTGAAAAAGTAATGTTGTTCCTAAGTGCTAGCTGGTTGTCATGGATAGATGGCATTGTCAATTTATGCTCACTTCAGAAATTGATTGCGTTTTAGAAGATGTACTATGATCTACTGAAAACTGATAGAGTACTAAATTTACATGGATAAAATTGCACCAACATATTTACGCTTCCTGATGGCAGTGGATTTTGTTTAGAGCAGAAAGACTTGGCAGACATAAAATAGTGAGTAAATTAGTAAAGAAAGCCCACATCACCACATTAAATATGAAGCATATTTGTACACACTGGAGCTCAAAATTCATATTTTTCATATCTGAAATAAATTAAAAGAAAAATTGTAGTTGGGCACACAAATAAGTACCGCATTAATAGTACAGGATGACAACTTAGCAACCGTATGTACGCATACACTCTTGTTTGTTGATAGTGCATATATTCTTGCAGCACAGGGCGCTAATCGACGTTGGCTATGCATATAGTTGTGCCTTATTATTTGGGTCACCACCTCCTAAAGTCCTAGGTATGTGCTTGATGTGACTGTCATCTTCTACGTCGTCACTAAAACCCGAAACTCTTACGCCCTTACTAGCTGAAGGATCTTTCATAGTTTATATTTCACTGCACTAATTCCAATTCATAGACATTTTGTATGAAAATCCTTTTGACCAAATGAATGGCACCACCAAGATTATCAAGGGTTGCATCCATACACCAACTCTACAGGAATTCCACTAAATCTCTTGTCTTAAATTGCATTTGCGTCGGATACAATCGATGCACTTTTCCTGTGTATTTCCTATCAAAAACACCATCCCTCCAATTTTTTTGCAATTCCATTCATGTCATTTTTTTGTGTTTATCTATATGTCCGTTTCTCAATCCCGTGATCCAAAAAGGCATGTATTATCTTCTTTGTTGCCATTTGTTGGCATCATCATCGAATCCGCCTCCTTACACTAGCTCTCTTTTCCTTGGCTCCTTGGATGCTCCTCGCCAATAGGCCTCTTCAATACTAGAGATCCCATATCGCACTACATTCACAAATCACACATTCATCCACTTCCCCTCTCCGACCGCCTCTCCAAGATTAGAAAGTACTAAAACCACAACGGTGCTAGAGAACGCAATTTGGAGGAAATCAAACATAGTTTGGAGGGAAAAGTTGTTGTTCATGGATTATGAAGTATGTTGACCGAATATGGCCAAAAGCATCGACTACGATATCATAGAAAGATAATTAAAAATATAGATGTTTGGTCTAACCGTGTTCTCACATTTGAGCATCAAATATTTCTTTGATTAGTCACCATATGGGTGTGTACTAATACCTACGTACCGGTTTAATCATGTGACTAATTCCCAGCCGAGTGAAATTAAGCTATTTAGTGCATTTTTCTTGGTGACAAAAATCCGGTTAGAGTAAAATCTTCGGATTTTTCCGTTCGAGTTTATTCAAACAAAATCGAAATTTGAAATATTCAAGCACGAAACAAAGATATGTGTACAGTAAACTAGCACCACGGGTTATGAAGCATCGCGGTAAGATCATTCGTTGAATAGCAACATGCCACGGACTACAAATCATAGTTCTGTCACCTTTTTTCATGCAAAACGAGAGTAAAAATAGGTAAAGAGGAAATTTCGCGGGGAGGAGAGCACTCGACCTTTGGTGTTTTTTTCTTAGTTGCAACCTCATGCGCAACCAGATAAATCTCAGTTGCAAGCATAGTTGCAACTCATGCTAGCACGAATCACAATGCAATTCTGTGATTTAGGGATTGATTGAGAATTAGAAAAACCGATAAAAGGTTGACCATAAATTTGGCCAAAAAATATGAACTAGATGTCACGAATACGATATCATTGGATTTAGGTTGAATAGATGTTTTCAATGATATAACTTTTGTGGCATATAATTTACATTTTGATGATCATATGGTCATACTTTTCCAGGAACTACGTGGGAGTACCAATGTACAGATGATGTCACATTTGTTTCACCATAATAGCTTTTCCTTTCATTGTCCAAATTACTCCAAGGTGGATTGTTTTCTGCCCCAAGGTGGACAGTAGAAATAAATCCCGATACACTACATGCATGAGTGCAGACAAAACATGTAACCATGGAAACCTAATTAAGCTGCTGCGCGTATTACTGAACTTGAACAACGCTGATGAATATAGACAGTGGTAGATGATATCCTTGCAACTGGCCAAGTGGCAATGCCATATAGATTATGGAGACCCGTGTGTACATGTAATGGAGAAGAAGTATGAGTGTTCCGTACCCCGATGAGTAAAAAGTCCACCCGGCCCTTTCCCTGGAGCGGCATGATTCCCTGGCCGGCCTTTGCATGCATGCGTCCATCCATCCGTCCATTCAAACCGTCACTTCCCCACACTGCCCATACCCCTCTCTCCCTGCTGCAATGTGCCAGTGCTAAGACGAGTAGTGGCAATATTTTATGTGATGGATGGCCCGACGAGATGTGGACGTCTCCTGCTGGATCCCAGGGCATGATGGATGGATTGACGGCCGGGTATGTGACGGCGGATACAGGTTTAATACAGAGCCGCTCGATCGATCAGCTCCATCAGTCCGACTTCACCTCGCCGGAACATGTCAATTCCATGGCCGCCAGCTGCATGCATGCACAGCGCCGCCGCCTCGTGCTCCCGGAGCGTCGGTGAGTCGGTCGAAGCCGTCTCGATTTTGAATCTCGCGGAGGAAGTAGTGTGATTACCGGTGCTGAGTGTGCAATGTGTAGCACACCGTTCTAGAGAATGACATTGATCTATACCATTTTTCTGTTGGAGCGAGACTCGCCGAGTTTGTTCACCAACGTCATCATTATCACTCTTCCATGAGCCTGCGACGCCGATTTCACCAAAGAAATGACCACTTGAGAAGATCTCACTATAGCGGCCTCGTGAAGCCTACGCAGGATGGCATGACCCATGGTCGGTTTGGTCCCGAAGAGAGATCCAAGGAGAAAAGGGGCGTGATCAGTGCCGCGATGAAGATTTTCGTGACTAGTTAGCCTCACATAGGTCATCATTGCTGCTCGAGAGACGCCAGTCATTAGATATGAGTTCGTATCAGGGGAAGTTCAATAGGAAGACGAGAGCAGAACACACCAAAACAAGAAGCATACTAACAAGGTCTTGCCGCAACCAAACTATCACTCCTAACCATCGTGGCTGTGCTAGCCATCAAGCGGAACCGTGCACCCACCACTGAGTCCATGCACCGGATCCACCAACTGATGCGCAACTCCAATGATGATGTTTCCAATGGAGGGGCGACATACGAGCGCCGCCATATTCTGATGCACGAATCTAGGATTTTTTTCCATAGGTGACGAATTCGCCTTGATGATGCCTTCAAAACGCTACAACCATTCGCCAAAAACAAGTTTTTTTTACCTCGATCTGCCACACGAGACCTCCATCTAGAAGCATGTACATCGGAACAACAACCCTAATAGACTCTTCATCAGCCAAGCCTGCTCCAAACATGTCGGCCCAATAGGCCTTGACGAACCCAGAGCTAGAGGCACCGTCCTCGATCTGGGCTCACAGGATCATGCCACCTTACAGCCATGGCGCCAACGGCCACCGTAGACACACCTGTTGAAATATTGGGCCCACTTTTAGTGGCCCAAATTAGATTTCAGTTTTTCCTATAAATCTCAAAGCCCACATAGTGGCAGCCATGTGAGTTTGAGCCCAAGTTGGTGGCAGCTCACTAGGGAGTGGCAAGAGGTGGGAAGTTTACATGGAAAGTTGGGAGGAAGTTAGACCACCTTATAAGGTGGGTTGTTCCACCACTAGTAAGTGAGTGAGAATAGGAGTGCTACACGCGCGCGCTCCTCCTCCTCCTCGCTCGCTCGACTCGACACGACGCGCGCGCCGCGCTCGTGTTGAGTGGATTGAGCCTCGAGCCGAGACTTTCCTTACTTTTTGCACCTCAGGAAAACGAACAGAGTCCTAGACGGACGCGTCACAGTTAGTCGGTTCGGGTCGCTCCCGGATCGTGGGCTATCTGTAACCGACTCGAAACGTTCGTGCGACGTGGGCGCCTAGGGTTTCCCGAGCCTATATAATCTCTTGCCCGGCTACCGCAGAAATCATCTAATACACGAGTTAGGGTTTCCACCTCTCTCTGCTTGCGCCGCCATCGTAGCCTACTCCATCCCGCGCGCCGACGTGCATCGGCGAACGGGAGAGCAGGTCTCCGGAACCGCTCGTCCTTGCGATCCTGTACGGGAGAGGGCGAATTAGGTTTTTGGGAAGCGCTCTGCGCGACTGCTCAAGCTCTTCATCACGGGTCGCCTTCCGTCCAAGTCGGGAGGTGCTGCCTACCGTCATCTTCAACGCTGTCTACTTCGACCCATCGTCCCCGTCGTCAACAACGTTGTCATCAACAACGCTACTGCTGCGACATCGTCTGCTACACCTCCACCGCCACCTCCACCAGATCGGTACGTGCGACATATCTCGATCTGTTTAGCGATGGATGTTGTACCGTTTGCTCGCTACTGTTCATGTTGATCAACTGCATCTAGTATGTTCGAGTTTCACATGTTAGTAGTTACTTTCGTCATGCTTTATATTCTGGAATTAATCATGGAAATTGTGCCTAATTATCCAACAATCCAAAAACCTAATTGTCGGCAATTTCCCGAGTTAACAATGGCTGGTTTTGTCTGATGCACCGAGGCCGGATAAGTTCACCGGTTTGCACTTTAAGAGGTGGCAAGTTAAGGCCATGCTCGGCTTACTCATATGAAAATATTCGACGTTATCGATGGTTTACTCGAAGGAACTATATCTGACCAAGATCGTAACAAGTTCAAGGAAAACAATACTCTCTTCGTCGGATGCGTTCGAGTATTCTTGTCGATCGTCCGTGTGATGTGTACATGCACATAACAGATGGTAAAGAGCTCCGGGATGCACCGAATGCTAAATTCGGTGCAACCGATGCGAGCGATGAACTCGTACATCATGGAGAGCTTCCGTGACATCGGGATGGTAAACAACCGTTCGTAGTCGAACAAGCTCATGAGATACGAGTGCATTGCGAAAGAGCTTGAACTCCTTAAGTGTGCCTTACCCGACAAGTTTGTGGCTGGATGCATCATCGCTAAGTTGCCCCCTTCATGGAGGAACTTTGCCACAACTCTCAAACACAAGAGACAAGGAGATATCGATTGAAAATCCGATAGCGTCTCTTGATGTTGAGGAGAAAGCTCGGGCTAAGGATAATACTGAGAAAGGAGAGGGTCGAGTCTAGCGCCAACATGGTGCGTAAGAAACCCTACGAAGCAAGAACAAAGGGAATAACAAGCCCTCCTTCAATAAGCCTATGAAGACTACAACCTTCAAGAAGAAGAAGATGATAAACAAAGCAGATCCGAGCTGCTTTACCTGTGGAGAGGCTGGCCACTTTTCTAAGGACTCGTCCGAGAGGGCAGGACCGCAAGAAAAAGGCGAGGCAAGTCAACACGGTGACCGCTAGCAATGCCGATGGGTACGGTAATCTCTTTACTTGTTCTTTCGGTATTTCAATCTCCATGTTGGTGGATTGATACAGGTGCTAATGTTCATGTGTGTGCTGACATATCCATGTTCACTTCTTACCAGGTCGCCCGGGATTCTTCCGTCTTGATGGGGAATGGGTCACATGCTTCGTTCGTGGTGTTGGCACGGTAGATCCGAAGTTCACTTCGGGGAAGATCGTGCAGTCGAGGAACGTGCAAGCATGTCCCTACTATGAACAAGAATCTCGTTAGCGGCTCCCTTCTATGCGAGAGATGTGTTTAAGGTTGTTTTAGAGTCGAATAAAGTAGTTGTTTCCAAGTTTGGACAATTTATTGGTAAAGGCTATGAGTGCGGAGGCTTGTTCCGTTTTTCGCTTTCCGATTTCAAGCAATAAGTCCGTGAACCATATTTGTGGCAATGTTAGTGATGATACCGGTGTTTGGCATTCTCGTTTATGTCACATTAATTTTGGTTTAATGTCTCGGCTATCCAGTTTAAGTTTAATTCCGAATTTCACCATTGCCAAAGGTTCTAAGTGCCATAGTTGTGTGCAATCAAAGCAACCTCGGAAGCCTCACAAGGCGGCCGAGGAGAGAAACTTGGCACCTCTAGAACTCATACATTCCGATCTATGCGAGATGAATGGTGTGTTGACAAAAGGTGGAAAGAGATATTTCATGACATTGATTGATGATGCGACTAGATTTTGCTATGTTTATTTGTTGCGAACTAAAGATGAAGCTTTAGACTACTTTAAAATTTATAAGGCCGAAGTTGAAAATCAACTAGAGAGAAAGATCAAGCGTCTTAGGTCGGATCGTGGTGGCGAGTATTTTCCTAAAATCTTTGATGAATTCTGTGAGGAACATGGTATTATTCATGAGAGGACGCCTCCCTATTCGCCCCAATCAAACGGGGTTGCCGAGAGGAAAAACCGCACGCCGACCGACTTGGTGAATTCCATGTTAGCCACTCGCTGGTTTATCAAAGGCATGGTGGGGGAGGCTTTGTTGACTTCATGTCATGTCCCGAATAGAGTTCCTAACAAGAATAAAGATAAAACCCCTTACGAGGAGTGGTCCGGGAGAAAACCATCACTTTCGTATTTGCGCACATGGGGATGTTTGGCGAAAGTCAATATTCCAATTACTAAGAAGCGCAAACTCGGACCAAAGACAGTGGATTGTATCTTTCTAGGTTATGCTCCGCGAAGTGTAGGCTATAGATTTTTAGTAGTTCAATCTGAAGTACCTGATATGCATGTTGATACTATTATGGAATCTCGTGATGCAACATTCTTTGAGAATAACGATAAGACCATAGGAGGCAGCCATCGATAGTAGTACTCGAATGGTGGTAAGTCTAGCGACAGGTGAATAGGTGTCGAAGTAATCTTCGCCTTCTCTCTGTGTGTAGCCTTTCGCTACAACCGCGCCTTGTACTTTTCAATAGTACCATCAGGTCTTAGCTTCTTCTTGAACACCCATTTGCAGCCTACGAGCTTGCATCCGTGGGGTCGTTCGACAACTCCCAAGTTCCATTAGAAAGAATCGAGTCCATCTCATTATGGACAGCTTCTTTCCGAGTCATCCGCATCCGGAGATGCATATGCCTCTCGCAATGGACGTGGGAGTATCATCCACAAGGTACACAATGAAATCATCACCAAAGGATTTTTCAATCCTCCGTCTCTTGCTCCGTTTAGGAGCTTCATTGTCATCCTTCTCAATAACAATCTCATGTGATTGTTCAAGATACTCATTAGATGTACTAGATTCAGGAACTATCTCAGTAGAAATTCTAGCAATGCTATGCATATCTTTCATAGGAAACATATTCTCAAATGGACGTAAAGACAGCTTTCCTTAATGGAGAGTTGGAAGAGGAAATCTATATGGATCAGCCTGATGGGTTTGTAGTAAAAGGTGCAGAGAGAAAGGTGTGCAAGTTGCTGAAATCTTTATATGGCCTCGAAACAAGCACCTAAGCAATGGCATGAGAAGTTTGACGTAACTTTGACTTCTGTAGGCTTTGTTGTCAATGAGGCTGACAAGTGCGTTTACTATCACCATGGTGGGGGCGAAGGTGTTATACTATGTTTGTATGTGGATGATATTCTGATCTTTGGTACAAACATGCAAGTAATACACGAGGTTGATACGTCTCCAACGTATCGATAATTTCTTGTGTTCCATGCCACATTATTGATGTTATCTACATGTTTTATGCACACTTTATATCATATTCGTGCATTTTCTGGAACTAACCTATTAACAAGATGCCGAAGTGCCGCTTGTCGTTTTCTCGCTGTTTTTGGTTTCAGTAAATCCTAGTAAAGAAATATTCTCGGAATTGGACGAAATAAAAGCCCGGAGGCCTATTTTCTCACGAAGCTTCCAGAAGACCGAAGACGAGACGAAGAGGGGCCACGGGGTGGCCAAACCCTAGGGCGGCGCGGCCCCCTTGGCCGCGCGGCCCCGTGGTGTGGGCCCCCGTGCCGCCTCTTGACTTGCCCTTCCGCCTACAAATAGCCTCCGTGACGAAACCCCCAGCACCGAGAGCCACGATACGGAAAACCTTACCGAGACGCCGTCGCCGCCGATCCCATCTCTGGGGATCCTCGGAGATCGCCTCCGCACCCCCGCCGGAGAGGGGATTCATCTCCCGGAGGACTCTACGCCGCCATGGTCGCCTCCGGTGTGATGTGTGAGTAGTCTACCCCTGGACTATGGGTCCATAGCAGTAGCTAGATGGTTGTCTTCTCCCCATTGTGCTATCATTGTCGGATCTTGTGAGCTGCCTATCATGATCAAGATCATCTATATGTAATTCTATATGTTGCGTTTGTTGGGATTCGATGAATAGAGAATACTTGTTATGTTGATTATCAAAGTTATACATGTGTTGTTTATGATCTTGCATGCTCTCCGTTATTAGTAGATGCTTCCGGCCAAGTAGATGCTTTTAACTCCAAGAGGGAGTACTTATGCTCGATAGTGGGTTCATGCCCGCATTGACACTCGGGACAAGTGACGTAAAGTTCTAAGGTTGTGTTGTGCTCGTTGCCACTAGGGATAAAACATTGATGCTATGTCTAAGGATGTAGTTGTTGATTACATTACGCACCATACTTAATGCAATTGTCTCGTTGTTTGCAACTTAATACCGGAGGGGTTCGGATGATAACCTCGAAGGTGGACTTTTTAGGCATAGATGCAGCTTGGATGGCGGTCTATGTACTTTGTCGTAATGCCCAATTAAATCTCACTATACTCATCATGATATGTATGTGCATTGTCATGCTCTCTTTATTTGTCAATTGCCCAACCGTAATTTGTTCACCCAACATGTCTGTTCGTCTTATGGGAGAGACACCTCTAGTGAACCGTGGACCCCGGTCCAATTCTCTTTACCGAAATACAATCTACCGCAATACTTGTTTCTACTGTTTTCTCTGCAAACAATCATCTTCCACACAATACGGTTAATCCTTTGTTACAGCAAGCCGGTGAGATTGACAACCTCACTCGTTTCGTTGGGGCAAAGTACTTTGGTTGTGTTGTGCAGGTTCCACGTTGGCGCCGGAATCTCCGGTGTTGCGCCGCACTACATCCCGCCGCCATCAACCTTCAACGTGCTTCTTGGCTCCTCCTGGTTCGATAAACCTTGGTTTCTTTCTCGAGGGAAAACTTGCCGCTGTGCTCATCATACCTTCCTCTTGGGGTTGCCCAACGAACGTGTGAAATACACGCCATCAAGCATATTTTCCGGCGCCGTTGTCGGGGAGATCAAGACACGCTGCAAGGGGAGTCTCCACTTCTCAATCTCTTTACTTTGTTTTTGTCTTGCTTTATTTTATTTACTACTTTGTTTGCTGCACTAAATCAAAATACAAAAAAATTAGTTACTTGTTTTACTTTACTTAATATCATGCATGTTTTTATTTCACTAGTTTGACATAATGTACAAGAGTGAGCTTCTTATTCTATTTCCTGATTTAAAACATGGATTGTTTGATGCGAAAATTAAAAAACCTATGGAATCTTATTTGCATGCTGGTAGTAATATTAGTATGAACGCTTTGAACACCATTGTTGATAATGATATAGAAAGTTCTAAGCTTGGGGAAGCTGGTTTTCATGATCTTTTTAGTCCCCCAAGCATTGAGGAGAAAATTTTCTTTGATGATACTTTGCCTCCTATTTCGATGATGATAATGATAGTGGTCTTTTTGTGCCACCTACTATGGAGAGTAAATTTTGTTGTGATTATACTATGCCTCCTACACTTGATGAGAATAATAATGATAGCTACTTTGTTGAATTTGCTCCCACTACAACTAATAAAATTGATTATGCTTATGTGGAGAGTAATAATTTTATGCATGAGACTCATGATAAGAATGCTTTATGTGATAGTTATATTGTTGAGTTTGCTCATGATGCTACTGAAAGTTATTATGAGAGAGGAAAATATGGTTGTAGAAATTTTCATGTTACTAAAATGCCTCTCTATGTGCTGAAATTTTTGAAGCTACACTTGTTTTATCTTCCTATGCTTGTTACTTTGCTCTTCATGAACTTGTTTATTTACAAGATTCCTATGCATAGGAAGCATGTTAGACTTAAATGTGTTTTGAATTTGCCTCTTGATGCTCTCTTTTGCTTCAAATACTATTTCTTGCGAGTGCATCATCAAAACTGCTGAGCCCATCTTAATGGCTATAAAGAAAAGAACTTCTTGGGAGATAACCCATGTGTTATTTTGCTACAGTACTTTGTTTTATATTTGTGTCTTGGAAGTTGTTTACTACTGTAGCAACCTCTCCTTATCTTAGTTTTGAGTTTTGTTGTGCCAAGTTAAGCCGTTGATAGAAAAGTAAGTACTAGATTTGGATTACTGCGCAGTTCCAGATTTCTTTGCTGTCACGAATCTGAGCCCACTGCCCTGCAGGAAGCTCAGAAAATTATGCCAATTTACGTGCATGATCCTCAGATATGTACGCAACTTTCATTCAATTTGAGCATTTTCATTTGAGCAAGTCTGGTGGCCTAATAAAATCCATCTTTACGGACTGTTCTGTTTTGACAGATTCTGCCTTTTATTTCGCATTGCCTCTTTCGCTATGTTGGATGAATTTCTTTGATCCATTAATGTCCAGTAGCTTTATGCAATGTCCAGAAGTGTTAAGAATGATTGTGTCACCTCTGAATATGTCAATTTATATTGTCCACTAACCCTCTAATGAGTTGTTTCGAGTTTGGTGTGGAGGAAGTTTTCAAGGATCAAGAGAGGAGTATGATGCAACATGATCAAGGAGAGTGAAAGCTCTAAGCTTGGGGATGCACCCGGTGGTTCACCCCTGCATATATCAAGAAGACTCAAGCGTCTAAGCTTGGGGATGCCCAAGGCATCCCCTTCTTCATCAACAAATTATCGTGTTCCTCCCCGAAACTACATTTTTATTCGGCCACATCTTATGTGCTTTTTCTTGGAGCGTCGGTTTGTTTTTGTTTTTGTTTTGTTTGAATAAAATGGATCCTAGCATTCACTTTATGGGAGAGATACACACTCCGCTGTAGCATATGGACAAATATGTCCTTGGTTTCTACTCATAGTATTCATGGCGAAGTTTCTCCTTCGTTAAATTGTTATATGGTTGGAATTGGAAAATGATACATGTAGTAATTGCTATAATGTCTTGGGTAATGTGATACTTGGCAATTGTTGTGCTCATGTTTAAGCTCTTGCATCATATGCTTTGCACCCATTAATGAAGAAATACATAGAGCATGCTAAAATTTGGTTTGCATATTTGGTTTCTCTAAAGTCTAGATAATTTCTAGTTTTGAGTTTGAACAACAAGGAAGACGGTGTAGAGTCTTATAATGCTTTCAATATGTCTTTTATGTGAGTTTTGCTGCACCTGTTCATCCTTGTGTTTGTTTCAAATAAGCCTTGCTAGCCTAAACCTTGTATCGAGAGGGAATACTTCTCATGCATCCAAAATACTTGAGCCAACCACTATGCCATTTGTGTCCACCATACCTACCTACTACATGGTATTTTCCAGCCATTCCAAAGTAAATTGCTTGAGTGCTACCTTTAAAATTCCATCATTCACCTTTGCAATATATAGCTCATGGGACAAATAGCTTAAAAACTATTGTGGTATTGAATATGTAATTATGCACTTTATCTCTTATTAAGTTGCTTGTTGTGCGATAACCATGTTTACTCGGGGAACGCCATCAACTCGTTGTTGAATTTCATGTGAGTTGCTATGCATGTTCGTCTTGTCTCAAGTAAGGGCGATCTACACCGAGTTGAATGGTTTGAGCATGCATATTGTGAGAGAAGAACATTGGGCCGCTAACTAAAGCCATGATTCATGGTGGAAGTTTCAGTTTTGGACAAACATCCTCAAATCTCTAATGAGAAAAGAATTAATTGTTGTTGAATGCTTAAAGCATTAAAAGAGGAGTCCATTATCCGTTGTCTATGTTGTCCCGGTATGGATGTCTAAGTTGAGAATAATCAAAAGCGAGAAATCCAAATGCGAGCTTTCTCCTTAGACCTTTGTACAAAGCGGCATAGAGGTACCCCTTTGTGATACTTGGTTAAAGCATATGTATT
>NC_061508.1:248598258-248634121 GCF_022539505.1 Lolium rigidum | reverse complement strand
AAGGGTCTTAAAGCATGCATCGACAACAACAAAAGAATAATGAACTAACAACAGAGTCTCAAATAGCGCAGATCAATATGTCATCACTATGAATCCATTACGGAACTGGTTCCCTTCTCGTCCCTTCTCCACTCCCCCAGAGACTTTGAGAGTCGTCCTCAGGTGGCCGGCCTGATCCCGTGCCCCTCCCGGCGGCGATGCCGTCCGGCGATGGTGGTTAGGGAGAGGAGCCCGGATCTCTCTTCTACATAGTAGGGCTAGTCTAGGATTAGATCTGAGAGAGTTGGGCTTCATGCCTGTTGTTGGCTCTATGCCAGTAGTATTTTGGAGTGCTTCGTTGGTGCTTGCGGGCTGCGGCCGGCGATTTCTGGCGGTGAGCCTCTTCTCGGTGGAGCTCCTACGGTCGGAGACGGAGGCGGAGAAGAGATTCACTGTTGGCATCTCCTTCAATAAGCCCATTTGGTTTCCAGATCTTTTTCTGGAGACTTGGGGCTGTGCAGATGACGCTGGATTGGAGGTTTCTTCTCTCTTCTTCAGCCACCACGGGGATGGATGAGTGGAGAGGTGGGACGACATCCTCTGTCTATTTGCATGGCAGGGTTCTCAAGCTGCTTTCTTGTGGAGTTATTCAGCTGGGGACGCGCGACGGTGACGGCCGTCTTGCCTCAGCTTCCTATGGCCGGTAGGCGGCCCTCCTTGGCCACAATCCAGTGGTTCTTCAACCTCCAGGCCACCTCGGAGGCTATTCAGCTCCAGTCGAAGGTACAACAGAGATGCTGTCCCAAGTGGTTCGTCCCCGGTGTCGGCATCGCTGCTCCGTCTGTTGAGCTCGTCATGGAGATGCGGTGGAGAAGGACTCTAGGGATTTGATTGCTTTCTCAGTTTCTTTTCGAGCTCCTTAGTGTAAAAGTAAAGATCTTGTTTGCAATTTCCTTTTTTCCTCTTGGACTGTACTGCATTTTGTAACCCACCGCTTTATTATAAGTAGCATCTGGGTCCTTCTGGACCCAACCCTTGTTCAAAAAAAAATGTCATCACTACAGGGTAATGCAAAATTTGGATAAAGGTTTCAAAGTAAGGAACTGTCACGTACAACTTGAAACTAACATTAGCATTTATGTATATCTCTCATCATTTAGTAGTCTTGCTTAGTAGTTTGAGTGATGACAAGAACACGATTGTGTAGTGCTATTTCCTTTGCAGTCTTTTAATGATTTTTTGTTCATGATGTGCTTCCGCCTCTGACCCTGTGACTATTTTTCACAATACTCTCCTAAGTAGTTGCTTCTAAGGTGAAAACCCTGAGCACCAGATGCACCATGGATTGTTTTCTAAAATTTCAAATCCATATTTCTATATCCCAAAAAACAGCAAAAAAAAATACAACTGTGTATAGTCGTATACACATCTTCTGTGGACGCTACAATTTTCGTAAAAGAAATACGTTGTATTTTGGCTACAGAAGAAAACACATTTTAGCCAAAAAAAAAGAGGTTTTATTCCTATATACAACCCGTCATCGTCCATTTACTTCTCGAGATTCGTGATGACCATGGTAGATGAAAAAATTCCTTTCTCTCTCCTCTTTTTTACCCAAATCTCAAAGCAGAACGAACAGTGACACAAACATCCACACCAATGCGTGTAAGTACAAAAATATTCCCAAAAATATAGCCCTAAACAAAATGCCTTTTTCACCCAATCTTTGCAAGAATATAGAACATATGTACATGTCTGGGTGTGCATAACTGAACCGAAAAAACCTAATAGTTTATGGTTATAGTTTAGTTAGTAAA
Source organism: Lolium rigidum (assembly GCF_022539505.1). NCBI lineage: Eukaryota > Viridiplantae > Streptophyta > Magnoliopsida > Poales > Poaceae > Lolium > Lolium rigidum. The sequence continues at coordinate 248,632,325 of NC_061508.1, read as the reverse complement.
ACATCAAACCAAAAGATCTTCGATTAATTCGGTTTCTAATCGAAAAAACGCAGTTAAACCAAATGAAACCGAACGCTCAGCTCAACGCAAAATCATGTAATTAACCTTTTGGTCTCAACTTAGAGCATCTCCAGCCGCGTCCCCCAAAACGTCCCCAAACCGCGCCGGATTGAGCGTTTGGGGGACGTGTTTCGTTCGTGCCGCGTTTGGGGGACGTCGCTCCCCAGTCGCGTCCCCCAAACAAAATTTCTGAAATTTTAAACTAAAGCGAGATTCGATTAGATTCGTCCAAACTTGGCATATATTACATAGATTCGAACGAAATTTGACTAAATTTAAACTAAACCTTATCTAGAAGTACTTGCGGCGGCTGAAGGCGTCGTAGTACTGGTGGAAGTTGTACATGTCGTCGGTGACGACCTCCTGCTTGACGCGCTCGTCGACGGGCTCGTCCTTCACCAAGCCGCTTGGTCCCCGCTCGCCGTCGTCGGTGAGGTCGACGAGCGGCTTGCCGGAGTCGCGGATGGACATGGCGATCGCCATGTCGAGGTCGCCCCTCCAGGCGTCCTTGTCGTTCATCGACGCCAAGCACGCCGCCCGCAGCCCTGGGCAGTACTCGGGGTCATTGTGCTGGCGATGAGCCGCTACTGCCGCTCGTACTCCGCCAGCAGCGCCGCCTGCGGCGCTTCCTCCGGCTCCTCCATCACCTCCGGCTTCGGGATGAGGAGGGCACCGCCACGCCTCTCTTGCTGCCGCCGGCTGCCGCGGTACGACGAGGACGGTGTCGATCGGGCCGGTCCTGAGGAAGAAGAGTTCGAGGAGGACGCGTACGTCGTCCTCCTCGGCTGCCATTGCGGTGGTCCTCCTCGAGGAGACGGTGGCGATGACGGCGGCGTATCCAACCTTGGAGCGCCGTTGCGGATGCCGCGGATGACGCTGTCGAGGGTACGCCCCGGAACGCCCCAGAACAGGGCGCGGCCATCCTTGTTCCAGCTGTTGGGCCCGCCGACGAGGCCGGTGGTGCTGTACATCTCGACGTCGTACTTGGCCTTGAAGTACGTCGCCCACCAGGCGTCGTTGTCGTTGGCTGCCCATGTCGGATCCGCCCGCTCCTCGGCGGTGAGTTGAGCCCGCCGGGCCTTGATGTTGTCCTTCCATTGGTCCGTGCCCGGCTTCGGCGGCGGCGGGACGCCAATGCCGTTGACGACCATCTTCCAGCCATCGCGGCTTGGCAGCCGCATGTCCGGCGGGACTAGATATCGGGTGTGGTATAGCGCCCACGCCTCCGCCATGGTTAGGCTGTCGCGGCCGAAGCCGTTCGCCGCGGCGATCTTGCGGGAGGACGAGGTCGGCATTGTTTGGAGCGGCGAGGAGAAGATCTGGGAGGGGGGAGGAGGCGGCGACGAGAAGGTTTGGGAGCGGTGAGAGATTGGGACGAACCGCAGAGCGTCTTAATGTACAACGGCGGCAGCGGGTGGTTGCACGCAATCACACCGGCGCGGACGGCCACGCGGCCATGCACGACGAGACGCGTCCCTGCGTCGCCTGGGAAACCAGGGACGCCATTAAAGTCGCTTGACCAAAGGTAGGCGACAGGGTTTTAGCCTTCTGATTTGCTGACGCGTCGGGCCCGCGTCGCTTCGCCTCGCTTTCGTTGTGTCCGGCGTGCCCGGTGCATCCCCTGTGGGACGAGGACGGGCTCGGGGCGCCGGACACCGTATCGAGCCGCGCAGGACAAAATTCGGCTTTAGGGGACGCGGCTGGAACGGTTTTTTTGTCCGACGCACTCCAAATCGGTTTGGGGGACGCTTTGGGGGACGCGATTGGAGATGCTCTTATAGCACCTAAACTGGTCTACACGTAAGCTGCTCCACTGTGGTGGTATGGGCCTTTGTTTCACCGCCTGTGTAAGGGCATCCACTATGTGCAAAAAAGCACACCATAAGTTAAGGATTAGTCAAAAGTCAACCTTTTTTAAGTTTGATCAAGTTTATACACAAAAATATAAACATTTATAGTACTGAATCAACATGAATAGATTCACCATAAAATGTATTTTCTTAATATGTCCATTCAATATTGTAGATGTAAATATATTTTTCTAAATATTTGATCAAAGTTAGTAAAGTTTGATTTTTGATCAGTCCTTAGACGCCTTATATTTTGGGATGGAGGGAGTATGTGGCAACCCTTATGGTTCACCTTATACATAGTGGCTATCTACAAAGTTGACCTTAAGCTTAAGGTCTACCACAATGATTAAAAAATTATTTCTCTATCCCGCTCTCTCTTGCATGATGTGTACTTTTAATGACATGTGGGCCCTATCTTATAGCAAAGTACACCTTATACATTGTAGCTATAGAGAACAAGTAAGTGCGTATACCTTTGCCCTATCTCAGGATGCTCCACGGTAGTCTGGTTGCTCGTGTTGTTTCGTTGAAGGTTTACATCGTCGCTTGGTTGGTTTTGACGTTTGCTGGTTTGCTGGAGCTGAGTACGACCTGAGGTCTTCTACCCTCTACACACTGCATGTGGGTCAGGGATATCGGTGGAGCGCCCTGTCATTGTCTAGCTGTGCTGTGGTTTGGTGTGGTTTCAAAAGATCATGCGTCACAGTCTGCGGTGTGGCAGAGGAGTGGGTGCACCAGCACCGCGCAGGTTCTACCCATTTTAACGCTGCAAATGGGCTATGTCTGGTTGTTGCCCCACCTGTAATTCTAAGTATGTGTTTTCTATAGTAACAATGCTATTTTGCCTACTGACACAGTTGCAACTTGCAAAAGCAGTCCTGCCAATCGACCTGTGGCAACGCTGGCCGTGCCTGCGCGTGCACGCGCATGTCCAAAACGGTTGATGCTGCATGTAGGCCCTCTATCTGCTAGGACCCACTTGTCATATGCCTTTTTAGGTGAGAGGTCGTGTTGGATTGGAATGCTGAAAAGGACACCATAAGCTTAATTGTCAGGGAAAAGGCCCATCTCCTCTGTGCACGCACCCAAACCAATCTCACATCCCCACTGTACCTATTCGCCCGCAGCTCTCCTCGGTTCTCTCCCTCCGCCGCCATCCGCCAGTTCTCCATGCCAATCCGCATCTCGTTTCCGTCGTCGGGCTGGGAGGGGAGGGCTTGTCGCTGGCCTCACGTGCTCCTAATGGCCGGCAGATGCAGCGGTGATGGAGGAGGAGCACGAGGCGTCTCTCGACGAGGAGATCGTCGGTGGCAGCAAGAACGCCGGCGGCGGGACGCCGTCACGTCGGAGGCGGCGTGAGCGTCAGGAATAGCAGCGGCAACGGACGTACGGAGCACTGCTCAAAAGGAGGCGTCAGTATTAGCGGAAAAAAGAGGTGACGGCCACCACTCATGTGTTTTCTCATCGCCTATTTTGCTACTTTGATGGAAAAAGTCCATCACCGGTGACGGTGAGGACCCTCATTCCTGATTTTTTTCATGTCCTTCCTCATCGATTGTTTGAGATTATTGGGTCGCCACCCCTCCTCCCCTTCCCAGAGCTATCATTCCACCGCGTCCGTCGCCTCCTCTGGGTCACAAGGCCACCTCCACATCCTGCGCCATCACGCCGGACGCCCGGACCCTGCCTCCCCGTCTTCCGCGCTAGGGCTGCCGAGATAGCGCCACATCCGCTATGCCGCACGGCCATGGCCACAATGGTTCAACATGGCCAGCCCGGTAAGGCAAAGACTGCGATCCTTCATCTGCTGAAACCACAACCTCGGGAGGAACCAGGACAACTGATTTCGGGCAGCCGAGACGGTCGCGGGCGAAAGTTTGTGGACCATCTGTTCTTGTTCCATTTGGTTCAGATTTTGGTGTTCTTCCCGTTCTCTATTGTTTCAGATTTAGTCTTTTGTTTTGTGCACCAGAGGATTAGGAAGTTCATGCAACTGGTGGTCCCTTGAGGTCTTCTTCCTTTTCCCCCTCCCCACCTAGGTCAACATTGTAATTATGCATTACTTAAAGGTTAAGCTATGCAATTTGTACCTAATGTAAATAAGTAAATAATATTTGGTCTAAAGATTATTTCTAATTCTTAAACAGAACACTCAATGAAAGCATGTGTGCAACTTTGCTGTTTCTACTCGCTCATGAATCCTACAAGCTCTGATCAAGAGGTATTCTCTTTAGCACATGCGTCCATTTTTACTAGCAGTTTGATGAATTTACTACTTAAATAATATTACTTGGATATCTATAATGAAAATACGTTTGAGGTTTGAGGTTATAATGTATTAATGTTTAGTGGAATGAAGAATTAATTCCCAGAATAATTTCACTTTGATAATATTTACTCAGGATGCATGCTATGAACAAAGAGATATTTACTCTTTGCCTGCAGTGCTACTACAGCTTGAAAGCTACACGTGCATACAGTTTTATGGGAAGATGCAATTTTCCTTCCATCCTGGAAATTTGGTATCTAGGTTGGTTTGGACACTGACCAAGCATGAAACATATCCTGTAAGGCCCACCTCTGTTTTAGGATGATTATGATTTACCAGTGTCTCAAATAGTTGTGACTTAATTTTTAAAGCTTTCCCTATTGTTAAATCCATGGACGACCATCCTTAGTTAAATTTAGGTTAAATGTAGGGCTTATGTTTAATGTCTTGCCCATGTAGAGCAGTGTATTTGTATTATCTTGCTGTGTAAGAATTGATAGATGAAAGTTCTCTACTCCTGGAGTACATGTATCTGTCTAGCATTTATTGAATGGATGTATTTGTAACAAGGTTCGGGAAAGCGGAAAAAAGCGTCGCTTATGCACGCTAAAGCGCAATGCGGAGGCCTTCCGTATCGACTGCATAAGCGCTTAAACAGAAAAAAACAGAAAAAAGAGGGGAAAAGCGCCGCTTATGCACGCTGAAGCGCTAACCGGAAAGCCACCGCACCGATTACGCATAACGCTTTCTTGAACCTTGATTTGTAAGGATCACCTGTGTTTAGGTTTCTTTATGATTTATCAGTGTTCTGTATCCCAAAGAGTAGTGAAATCAGTTTTTGAAAACAACATCTTGTCCATGATCAGGATTTATTAGAGAGTTCTTGTTTGTTTCCTTGTAGTTACTTATGTACTCTGACTAAATTTTTCCGTGGCTTTATTCTGCCAAGTTCTCCCTGTCATTTACCCTGTATGGAGTTTTGATCCCAACTCCCATATGTATTGAGTTCTGATGACTCTGTGCACTGCTATTTGTCGTGAACTCTCAATAGAAGTTGCACGCGGGTTTTTAACTGTTTCCTCTTATTCTGATTCTTTGGGTTAGTAAGTTGTATATAAGAACTTCAAGAATAGCTCCCGGTTGCAATGGCAAAATAATATTCCGACGATTTTGTTTCAGATTCCGAGAAAGCTTGCTCATGGTGCTGCTGGTAGGACAGGTTCTACGCCCAGATCAAACATCCCATTACCCAGGTGTGTAAATTTATATTATTTTATCTTTTATCTCCAGCTCTGGCTATTATGAACAAATTTTGCAACGCACTGTTTGTAACATTGAAGAAAACTGTTAACAATTCTGATCAGCGACACATGATTTATTTGTTGGCAAGTAGTTGTTGAGTTTTTTGCAAAATTAAATAAGCACTAACGCTGCTTCATGATCTATATTTTGACAGTTTGATCCCTTATTTTAGATAACCTATATAGATTATTGAGGAAGTAAACCTTTGAACCACTCTTCAAATAGTATGGAGCAAGTATTTTGGAGAAATGATGTCATGTATTTGTTTTTTTTTTTATAGAAGATAAGTTTATCTAAATAACGGTTTGTCTGGGAGCCTCTTATGAATGGCTGACTGGCTGCATGCTGTTGTATGTTGTTGGCAACCTATGGTCACAATATTTGCATTAAACCAAGAATGGAAATACACTTATATATTTTCAAGATTATATTCTGTTAGGTATAATGTTGGCCATTGCAAACTTCGCTATTTGGGCACTAATAATCATACTGCATGTCAGTTAATTGCTTTAGTTTTTGTTTTGTCTTGTAAAGAGCTTATTTTGCTTAAAATATCTATTACTTTATCCTTCCAATTGCTGTTATTCAGGGCTTCAATTTTTTGTATACTGCTGTTTTTTAGATTATTAAATAATAGTAAGCACTAAAAATAATCTTAGGCCTTAATCAAATGAAGTCATTTATTGGCGTGAGACATGCATACATAAACTACTTTCTCTTTTACAGGGTTCTAGCATATAATGTGCACACATACAATTCTGGTTTCCATATATTGTTTGAGCCAAGTTACAATTTAATATATGGAGACCAGAATTTTAGTAAAGGCATGCACATGATATTCTAGAACCTCACATTTATAAGAAAACTTTGAAGATCATAAACATATGATCTTTTCTGCCACTTCACATCTCAGCTGCACTCAAAGAATAATATAAAGGTGTTTCTCTTCCAAATTTATGATTCTGACTTCTGTGCTTTCACGCTTATACGTATATTTACAAGTTCTTATTTTGTTCATTCACAGTTACGACACTACATGTGTACTGGTAGGCACTTGACCGTTTTGCCAGATTCCCAAGTGTAGTTTTACCGTTGTCTTTTAAGAGAATTATTGTTGAATTCGTTTTTTTAGTCCAGTGCCCGTTGTTCTGTGGTTAGTGTATTCATTTGTTCTGTTCTTGAAGGGATAATACTTGGAAGAACCTTGTCTTAGGGTGAAAACTTGGAATTTACCCTTTTTGGAAATTTTAATCCCTATGGATGTTGTATATGTAATGAATACCTTGTATCAAATCCAGAAGTGTTTAGGGCCAGAATCGAGATGAGTATTTGTGGCTCATCTGTGATTAACCCTTCTGTATATTATAGCTTGTATCAAATTGAGGAGCACTGAGTAGTGTTGTTTGTGAAAAAAAGGCTGGTACAGGGCAATGACACCACTGTTGCTATCATGCGTTGTGATTGGGATGCACAGCTACAGTGAGGAGGCGCCCCATGGGGCGCCCCAGTCACTAGTTTTCATAAGCTATGTGGGTCTCAGCTTATAGCAAAAGTTAACCTCATACATAGGTGATGCCCTAACGACAGGATGGTAGTTCGATTCCTTAAACGGTCCCATAGGTTACTTTGGTCGATTATTTTAATCTTTTATTTTCATCCTTTGTAAAACATTTAGTACGGCCATACAAAATACATCCATATTTTAATTTGTTTGAAATTTCATTCTTTTTGGTTTTCCTCTCTTACAAAATCTTTAGTACGATCATATAAAATACATAAAATGAAATATATGCCCATAAAGTTAGTTTTCAATCAAAAGTTCGCGTCAACTTTGGTTAGTTTGGTTATTACCTTAACCGAACCGAAGTTTAATGGTTATCAGTGCGAAACGTATTTTTATACATAATTGTATTAACCAAAGTATTGAAACCTTATTCCATACAACCGAATAAACCGGACCGAATGAACCATATTAAGCGAACGTGCAGCTAGTTGTACATGCCTCCTCGGGAAAAATTGTGATTTTTTAAACTTAAATGTGCAAATATCCAACATTTCAGAATCTGGTGCCTGGGTGCTGCAAATCATGGTTCCTTCCTAGGTCTTAACTTGCCCAATGTCAAGAACTCAAGATGGCTTATTAAAACCATGTCCGAATTGGGAGATGTTTCATGGTCTAGCTATATTAATCGTTGTACAATTTGTACTTTCCAGTATTTCACCTTCTCTTGTAAAAAAATGTGTTATAGAAAGGTTGTAGGAAATGTGATATTTATGATTGGATCCATGATTATGATTGCTAGCTCTTGGTTAGCCGAGAACATGGCTCTCGATCCATTTTAGCTTTCATCTTTTTATTCTCTGCTTTGTCTCGTTTTCCCGTGGCCTGTTGTTTGTTGGGCCGGTTTAGACTGTAGGCCTTGTTTGTATTTTGTTACTTTTTGCATTGGGTCGCTGGAGTCAATAGTTTTTTTTTTGCAAGGAATGGGCTGGTTTAGAGGGAGTTTGTTTTTGTTGACGTGCTATTTTTGTTGGCTTTATCATTTTGACAGGATTTTTTGGATATAGAGTTTGAGAAAAAAAAATCGGCTTCTAACTACTTACACAGATATGTGTAATTGCACAAATGTTTGTGGAATGATTTAAAAAAAAAAACTGGATATGGAGTTTGCTGAACTTATGGGCTTATAATTACAGTAGAGGTGTGATTGCACATGGATGGTTAATTGGCAGCACGCCAGCACACTAGAGCTTCTCTATATACTACTAGATCTCCTGCAGGGCCGTTGCAAAGCGTGACAAGACAAACTGTAATCGCGTGTAATCATTGTTGGGAATGCTTTTTATCGATCGGCACTCAAATTAACACGATTCGAAGCAGAAGGGAGCAGAGAGACGACGCTAGCTAGCTACACGTAGGGAGACAGAAGGGCTGTGTTGGCTGCACCGACTTGACGAGTCGCCGGCCGGCCGGCCGGCCATGGACACGTCGAGTCGCCGGTCAGATCAGCAATAAGAGAGATCGGGGTCCGGTCTCGATCAGCTAGCATCTGCCATCTGGACATCTGGTAGTAGTACCCGAGTCTCTACTCGGTCCGTGTACGGTGTACACCCTCCATCTAGCTTGCGCTCGCGTGGCCCTGTACTGTAACGTGCCCCATTGTGTGTGTTTTGTTGACCATGAATTGGCAGCTGCTCATGATTTCAGTGTCGATATCGATCGGTTTATCTACTCCCGTTTGTCAGTCAAGATGTTCTATGGAACCATATAATTAAGGAAAATGCTTGCGATCCGGCGACCGATCGCATCGCGCGGATCGGTCGTCCGGCCTCTCGCTCCCGCTTTGCTTAATGGGCCTTCTTTTTTCGGCCCAACAATTGTTTCCCTGCAAATACATGGAGTGAGATGATGAACTATTTGTTGTAAACAACTTGTAATTTTTGTAGAATTTGTTGTTAACAATTGTTGTAAAGAGATAACATTTTTTTTTGTTGATGCTAATAATAAAGTGATTTTTTATTTTGTTGTAACCATTTGTGACTTTGGATAAAATAGTAGGTGATTATTGTTGTAATTCAGTCTGCAGCAAATTAAATGTCGCTTGACCACTTTGCATCATTTTGCAAACATATTGATTTTTTATTGTAATCGTTTGTGACTTTTTATAACAAAAGTTGGTGACTTTTGTTGTAATTCAATATGTAACAAATCAATGTTTTCTTCTATTTTTTTAGCAAACATATGGATTTTTGTTGTAATAGTCTCCGGTTTTTGTTAATAATAATGGCTACTTTTGTTGTAGATTGATCTCCAACAAAACAATTTGTTGATTTAACCACTTTATTGTGACATTACTTTTAAAAAATGTTGCGTCTTTTTGTTGTAATAGTATATATTTTTTGTACGCAGAGGAAGGATTTTTGTTGTAATACTCATCATATTAAGGCGTACTGCGGGTTGGTTTCCTGAAAAAGGAGGGTGGCAAATGTAAAACTGCATTTGAACTAATATCTGAGAAATATAGTACTGCGGGTTGATTCTCCAGAAATCGGGGGCTATAATGTAAACTTCCTAATGCGGCTAATTCTGGACGTCGGATCGCCATCAAACGGCGCAGAGAGCAACCGATTTTTGGCCCCAGATCCGGCGACCGACGCCCAGCGTTCGCCTATAATTAACCTGTTAACAACAGGCTCCAACTGCTTTTGTGGTGTCGGACTGTCGGAGTAAGAGCATCTAACCGGAGAGCCCCAAATAGTAGCCGACAGCGATTTGAGTTTTAGTGAGATAAATTGCTCACATCACCGGCCTCAATAGAAATTCACGTCATCATCCTGAGCCCAATATAAATAGCGGCAAAGCTTAAAGGAACCCTAAAAGTAGAGAGCTATCAGCCGCGCCGATAGCTGCCGGCAACAAACTCCACTTTGGAAAATTCCAGACGGCCCATGAGTCAACCTCTATCCCTCTCCACCTACCCCTCTCTCTTCTTTTTAGTTCTCCGGCCACCTACCATCGAAACACTGTCTCTACTCTTTCATTTGTTGTCGGCGCATGTTATTTGGGCTAACCGGCGTGGACAGTTTAATATTTTTAGTCGGCGTTTGCTACCGGTGACCCTAGTATGTAGCCAGCATGTGTGATGTCAGCTAGTATTTAGGATCGCCAATGAAGATGCTCTAATAAAAATAACAAGACGTTTGAAAAGGAACAGTTCTAGCTTTGCACGTAACGCTAGATGATAACTTCAGGGATTTTGTCATCAGTCAAGCCGGCATTTCGACCCATGGGTACGTCTGCCAATGGGCACCCGACCCAAATGGGTAGGGTATGGGTCTCGATGTTCGCCCATGAAAACGATCCATGGGCAACCCGATTAGTCGTGGGTCGGGCATGGGTATCAGTCTATGCCCACAGGTTGTCCGATGGGTCACCAAATTAATATTACTAATTAAAACAATTGAGTTATTTTGTATGGTACGTGTGCTATGATACACATACATTGTACATGTAGACAGTATACATCGTTTACACACAAAACTCTTGTATCCAAGACACCAAACATGTGCATATTAGTACTACTTGCAGTCACAAAGCTATGAACGGGAACACACCACTCTTTGTCCTGGTAGCCCAACAATGTGCCGATGTGTTCTAAATATTTGGTTGCGTCAAACTCTCCATTTTTTTGTACCTGATGGGTTGCCCGATAGGGGATAGGGTCGGGTTGCCCAATAAATTTGGGCATGAGTCTCATTTCTTACCATGGGTAGGATATTGAGTCACAGGTGTGCCTGATAAAGATGATGAGCATGGATCTGGTTGATCCGACCAAACTCAACTCATTGCCGGCCTTAGAGCATCCCCACTCGTTGGCGCTCCCCACGCCCAAATCCGGCGAAATTTTCGTCCGGATTGGATGAAGATTTGGCGTGGGGAGCGCCGAAGTTCCAGCCGTCCCCCCGGCAGGAAACCCCCAACCTCGACAATTTGACATATTTCAAACAAATTCAACATAAAATTTAACAAGTTCGGCAAACAAGAGTACGAAAATTGCTGAAACAAATTCGGCGATAACGATACAATGTTTAACAAGTGCTGAAACAAATGAAGCACACAATTTCACAATTTTTCAAACAAATTAAGACAGAACTAGTTGGCGTCGGCGTTGGCGTTGCCTCGGAGCCTCCATATGTGCTCCACCGGATCATCTTGCAGCAGCTGATGCATTGTAGAGTCTCGAATCTCCCGGCGCATAGCAAAGAAGGCGGCCCATGATGGAGGCACCTGGTGATTCGGCTCGTGCAAGAGGACCCTCTTTCTCATATGGTGCTTCTTGCTCAGCCAGTAGGAACCGGATGCTTTCGCTCATCTTCAATAATCATATTGTGTAGGCACACACAGCAGTTCATCACCTCCCACATCCGATCTTTGGACCAAGTCATAGCGGGGAACCGGACGACAAGCAAATCTCCGCTGGAGGACACCAAATGCTCGCTCGACGTCTTTTCGGCAAGCTTCTTGTTTCTTGACAAACTCGCAAAGTTTGGGGGTGCCGGGGTTGGAGATAGTCTTCACAAATGTTGCCCACTTTGGATAGATACCGTCCGCAAGGTAGTATCCTTTGTTGTAGTGCCGACCATTGATCACATAGTCCACCGGAGGAGCATGACCCTCAACAAGCTTGGAAAAGACCGGGGAGCAGTTTAGGACGTTGATGTCATTGTTGGATCCAGGCATACCAAAGAAAGAGTGCCAAATCCAAAGATCATGGGTAGCCACTGCTTCAAGTATCACAGTGCAGCCTTTTTTGTGACCCTTGTACATTCCCTGCAACGCAAACGGACAGTTCTTCCATTGCCAATGCATGCAGTCAATGCTTCCGAGCATCCCTGGAAACCCCTAGCTTCATTTGTTGCAAGGATCCTCTGAGTGTCTTCGACAGTGGGTGATCTCAAGTAATAGTCCCCGAACACTGCTATGACGGCCCTGCAGAACCGGTAGAAACAATCAAGGGCGGTGGACTCCGCCATCCGAAGATAGTCATCCGCAGTATCATCGGGAGCTCCATACGCCAGCATCCTCATAGCCATTGTGCACTTCTGCAGTGACGAAAATCCAACCAAACCAGTGCAATCCGCCTTGCATCTGAAGTAGGGATCAAAGTGGCGGATGGCATACACAATTTGCAGAAATAGCTTTCGCTCATCCCGAAACGACGCCGGAAAACACTCTCACCGTGCAATGGATTGTCGGCGAAGTAGTCGGCGTACAACATGCAGTAGCCCTCCATTCGCTGTCTCGGCTTGCACTTCCGGCGACCTCTTGCCGACCCACCACGTCGACGAGTTGCCAGTCCGGCGTACATGCTTGCCAAGCAACCAAGGATCATCATTTGCTCGTCGTCTTGGGCGGCTGCTGCCATCTCTTCTTGCATAAGCTCGACGAACATCTGCTCCTCCTCTTCGTCCGAGTCCATGGCCGGCGAGGCAAATGGACGAACACCTGACGGGCGTGGTAGAGGCAACCCGAGCCGCGAGCGACGACGAGCAAGCAGGCCGGAAAACAGGCCGGCGGAAGAGCAGCCAGATAGGCCGTCGTCCAAAGACGGCGGAATATAGGCAGGTGGGGAAGGAGGGGCGGCGGAATCTGGGCAATAAGCCGGCGGGGTGGTTCCGGCGGCGAGAGAGATACGAGGGGTGGGGGAGATTTTGAGCGACGTGGCGGTGGGGTTCGTGCGTCGAGTCACCGACAGATCGGGCCCTTCCCCGCTTTTCACTCGTCCGGAGTCCCCGAGCGCCCCGGGGGGCCGGGGTGGCGTGGGCTCGCCGGATGGATGAAGGGCCAAATCCGGGCGAAAACGAGGAACCGGGGGCGCGACTGGGCCGAATTACGCCGTCCGGATGGAAAAAACGCTCGCCGGGGGCCTCGACGGGGGCACGAGTGGAGATGCTCTTAGTCATCAGGGTTCCTTCGTCACAGCAACTGTACCCCCTCGTCACACACACACCTCAGGAAATCAACGGCATTGGTGGATTCGGCGGCCGAGTGGCAGCCATCCAAGTATCCAACAGTTGAACATTGCAACCTTTGGACACTTCCCATGTTGGGATCGGGCATGTGTATGGGCAAGATCCACGCAAAAGGGTTCGTCTGGATGGGGTTTGTGCTGGCCCGAGTTTTGTATGCTGCGACTTTGGCTTGGTCAGTTTTAGAATGGGTAGACAAAGTTTCTCTTTAGAGCATCTCCAGCCGCGTCCCCCAAACCGTCCCCCAAAGGGATTTGGGGCGCGCCGGACCAAAAATGCTATCCAGCCGCGTCCCCCAAAGCCCTTTTTTGTCCGGCGCGCCCCTATACGGTGTCCTGCGCCCCGAGCCCGTCCCCGTCCCACAGGGGACGCACCGGGGACGTGATGTCTACGGGAGCTTCTATTCTTGTAGACAGTGTTGGGCCTCCAAGAGCAGAGGTTTGTAGAACAGCAGCAAGTTTCCCTTAAGTGGATTACCCAAGGTTTATCGATCTCAGGGAGGAAGAGGTCAAAGATATCCCTCTCATGCAACCCCGCAACCACAAAGCAAGAAGTCTCTTGTGTCCCCAACACACCTAATAGGTGCACTAGTTCGGCGAAGAGATAGTGAAATACAGGTGGTATGAATAAGTAGTAGCAACGGCACCGGAAAAGTGCTTTGCCCAGGACGAGTAAACAAGCAGTAGTAACGCAGCAGTAGTAACGCAGCAGTAGTAATGCAAGAAACAAGTAAACAAGCAGCGATAGCGATATTTAGGAACAAGGCCTAGGGATTACACTTTCACTAGTGGACACTCTCAACATTGATCACATAACAGAATAGATAAATGCATACTCTACACTTTTGTTGGATGATGAACACATTGCGTAGGATTACACGAACCCTCAATGCCGGAGTTAACAAGCTCCACAATAATGCTCATATTTTAGTAACCTTTAGTGTAAGATAGATCAAAAGACTAAACCAAGTACTAACATAGCATGCACACTGTCACCTTCATGCATATGTAGGAGGAATAGATCACATCAATATTATCATAGCAATAGTTAACTTCGCAATCTACAAGAGATCATGATCATAGCATAAACCAAGTACTAACACGGTGCACACATCGTCACCTTTGCACACGTGCAGGAGGAATAAAACTACTTTAATAACATTGCTAGAGTAGCACATAGATAAATTGTGATACAAACACATTGCAATCATAAAGAGATATAAATAAGCACCTCACTATGCCATTCAACGGTGAATAAGTATTCTCGTGAAATATAGCCTAAGAGACCCACACGGTGCACACACTCGTCACCTTTACACACGTGGGACAAGGAGTCTCCGGAGATCACATAAGTAAAACTCACTTGACTAGCATAATGACATCTAGATTACAAGCATCATCATATGAATCTCAATCATGTAAGGCAGCTCATGAGATTATTGTATTGAAGTACATAGGAGAGAGATGAACCACATAGCTACCGGTACAGCCCCGAGCCTCGATGGAGAACTACTCCCCCCTCATGGGAGCAGCAGCGGTGATGAAGATGGCGGTGGAGATGGCAGCGGTGTCGATGGAGAAGCCTTCCGGGGCACTTCCCCGCTCCGGCAGGGTGCCGGAACAGAGACTCCTGTCCCCCGGATCTTGGCTTCGCGATGGCGGCGGCTCCGGAAGGTTTTCTCGTATCGTGGTTTTTCGCATCGTGGGTTTCGCGACGGAGGCTTTATATAGGCGAAGAGGCGGCGCAGGAGGGTCGAAGGGGTGGCCACACCATAGGCCGGCGCGGCCGTGGCCCGTGCCGCGCCACCCTATCATCCGGAGCCCACAGGGCCCCCTCCGGCGGCTCTCGGGTGTTCTGGATGCTTCCGGTGAAAATAGGAACCCGGGTCTTGATTTCGTCCGATTCCGAGAATATTTCGTTACTAGGATTTCGAAACCAAAAACAGCAGAAAACGAGAACCGGCACTTCGGCATCTTGTTAATAGGTTAGTTCCGGAAAATGCACGAATATGACATAAAGTGTGCATAAAACATGTAGGTATCATCAATAATATGGCATAGAACATAAGAAATTATCGATACGTCGGAGACGTATCAAGCATCCCCAAGCTTAGTTCTCGCTCGTCCCGAGCGAGTAAAACGATAACAAAGATAATTTCTGAAGTGATATGCCATCATAACCTTGATCATACTATTTGTAAACATATGTAGTGGATGCAGCGATCAAAACAATGGTAATGACATGAGTAAACAAGTGAATCATAAAGCAAAGACTTTTCATGAATAGTACTTCAAGACAAGCATCAATAAGTCTTGCATAAGAGTTAACTCATAAAGCAATAATTCAAAGTAGAGGTATTGAAGCAACACAAAGGAAGATTAAGTTTCAGCGGTTGCTTTCAACTTGTAACATGTATATCTCATGGATAATTGTCAACATAGAGTAATATAACAAGTACAATATGCAAGTATGTAGGAATCAATGCACAGTTCACACAAGTGTTTGTTTCTTGAGGTGGAGAGAAATAGGTGAACTGACTCAACATAAAAGTAAAGAGAATGGTCCTTCAAAGAGGAAAGCATTGATTGCTATATTTGTGCTAGAGCTTTTATTTTGAAAACATGAAACAATTTTGTCAACGGTAGTAATAAAGCATATGAGTTATGTAAATTATATCTTACAAGTTGCAAGCCTCATGCATAGTATACTAATAGTGCCCGCACCTTGTCCTAATTAGCTTGGACTACCGGATCTTTGCAATGCACATGTTTTAACCAAGTGTCACAATGGGGTACCTCCATGCCGCTCGTACAAAGGTCTAAGGAGAAAGCTCGCATTTTGGATTTCTCGCTTTTGATTATTCTCAACTTAGACATCCATACCGGGACAACATGGACAACAGATAATGGACTCCTCTTTAATGCATAAGCATGTGGCAACAATTATTATTCTCATATGAGATTGAGGATATGATTCCAAAACTGAAACTTCCACCATGGATCATGGCTTTAGTTAGCGGCCCAAAGTTCTTCTCTAACAATATGCATGCTCCAACCATAAAGGTGGTAGATCTCTCTTACTTCAGACAAGACGGACATGCATAGCAACTCACATGATATTCAACAAAGAATAGTTGATGGCGTCCCCAGAAGCATGGTTATCGCACAACAAGCAACTTAATAAGAGATAAAGTGCATAAGTACATATTCAATACCACAATAGTTTTTAAGCTATATGTCCCATGAGCTATATATTGCAAAGGTGAATGATGGAATTTTAAAGGTAGCACTCAAGCAATTTACTTTGGAATGGCGGGTAAATACCATGTAGTAGGTAGGTATGGTGGACACAAATGGCATAGTGGTTGGCTCAAGTATTTGGGATGCATGAGAAGTATTCCCTCTCGATACAAGGTTTAGGCTAGCAAGGTTATTTGAAACAAACACAAGGATGAACGGTGCAGCAAAACTCACATAAAAGACATATTGTAAACATTATAAGACTCTACACCGTCTTCCTTGTTGTTCAAAACTCAATACTAGATATTATCTAGACTCTAGAGAAACCAAATATGCAAACCAAATTAGCAAGCTCTAAGTGTTTCTTCATTAATGGGTGCAAAGTATATGATGCAAGAGCTTAAACATGAGCACAACAATTGCCAAGTATCACATTATCCAAGACATTTTATCAATTACTACATGTAGCATTTTCCGTTTCCAACCATATAAAAATGAACGAAGCAGTTTTAACCTTCGCCATGAACACTAAAAGATAAAGCGAAGAACACATGTGTTCATATGAACCAGCGGAGCGTGTCTCTCTCCCACACAAGCATTTATTCAAACAAAAACAAAAACAAAAACAAACAGACGCTCCAAGTAAAGTACATAAGATGTGACGGAATAAAAATATAGTTTCAGGGGAGGAACCTGATAATGTTGTCGATGAAGAAGGGGATGCCTTGGGCATCCCCAAGCTTAGACGCTTGAGTCTTCTTAGAATATGCAGGGGTGAACCACCGGGGCATCCCCAAGCTTAGAGCTTTCACTCTCCTTGATCATAGTATATCATCCTCCTCTCTTGACCCTTGAAAACTTCCTCCACACCAAACTCGAAACAAACTCATTAGAGGGTTAGTGCATAATAAAAATTAACATGTTCAGAGGTGACACAATCATTCTTAACACTTCTGGACATTGCATAAAGCTACTGGACATTAATGGATCAAAGAAATGCATCCAACATAGCAAAAGAGGCAATGCGAAACAAAAGGCAGAATCTGTCAAAACAGAACAGTCCGTAAAGATGGATTTTATTAGGCCACCAGACTTGCTCAAATGAAAATGCTCAAATTGAATGAAAGTTGCGTACATATCTGAGTATCACTCACGTAAATTGGCATAATTTTCTGAGTTACCTAAGGAGAATTAGACCCAGATTCGTGACAGCAAAGAAATCTGGAACTGCGCAGTAATCCAAATCTAGTATTTACTTTACTATCAAAGACTTTACTTGGCACAACAAAACATAAAACTAAGATAAGGAGAGGTTGCTACAGTAGTAAACAACTTCCAAGACACAAAATAAAACAAAGTACTGTAGCAAAATAACACATGGGTTATCTCCCAAGAAGTTCTTTCTTTATAGCCGTTAAGATGGGCTCAGCAGTTTTAATGATGCACTCGCAAGAAATAGTATTGGAAGCAAAAGAGAGCATCAAGAAGCAAATTCAAAACACATTTAAGTCTAACATGCTTCCTATGCATAGGAATCTTGTAAATAAACAAGTTCATGAAGAGCAAAGTAACAAGCATAGGAAGATAAAACAAGTATAGCTTCAAAAATTTCAGCACATAGAGAGGCGTTTTAGTAACATGAAAATTTCCACAACCATATTTTCCTCTCTCATAATAACTTTCAGTAGCATCATGAGCAAACTCAACAATATAACTATCACATAAAGCATTCTTATCATGAGTCTCATGCATAAAATTATTACTCTCCACATAGGCATAGTCAATTTTATTAGTAATAGTGGGAGCAAATTCAACAAAGTAGCTATCATTATTATTCTCATCAAGTGTAGGAGGCATAGTATAATCACAACAAAATTTACTCTCCATAGTAGGTGGCACCAAAAGACCACTATTATAATCATCATAAATAGGAGGCAAAGTATCATCAAAGAAAATTTTCTCCTCAATGCTTGGGGGACTAAAAAGATCATGAAAACCAGCTTCCCCAAGCTTAGAACTTTCTACATTATTATCAACAATGGTGTTCAAAGCGTTCATACTAATATTACTACCAGCATGCAAATAAGATTCCACAGGTTTTTTAATTCTCGCATCAAACAATCCATGTTTTAAATCAGGAAATAGAATAAGAAGTCATTGTTGTCCATTATGCCAAACTAGTGTAAACAAGAAACAGAAAGATGCAATTGCAGGATCTAAAGGAAATAGCTTTGAGCACAAACACAATGGCGCCGTAAAAGTATCTGTTACTCGGAACCGGAGTATGAGTGCCTTTTTACCTTTCCTCCCCGACAACGGCGCCGGAAAAGTGCTTGATGTCTACGGGAGCTTCTATTCTTGTAGACAGTGTTGGGCCTCCAAGAGCGAGAGGTTTGTAGAACAGCGAGCAAGTTTCCCTTAAGTGGATTACCCAAGGTTTATCGATCTCAGGGAGGAAGAGGTCAAAGATATCCCTCTCATGCAACCCCGCAACCACAAAGCAAGAAGTCTCTTGTGTCCCCAACACACCTAATAGGTGCACTAGTTCGGCGAAGAGATAGTGAAATACAGGTGGTATGAATAAGTAGTAGCAACGGCACCGTAAAAGTGCTTTGCCCGAGACGATAAAACAAGCAGTAGTAACGCAGACAGTAGTAACGCAATGAAACAAGCAGCGATAGCGATATTTAGGAACAAGGCCTAGGGATTACACTTTCACTAGTGGACACTCTCAACATTGATCACATAACAGAATAGATAAATGCATACTCTACACTTTTGTTGGATGATGAACACATTGCGTAGGATTACACGAACCCTCAATGCCGGAGTTAACAAGCTCCACAATAATGCTCATATTTTAGTAACCTTTAGTGTAAGATAGATCAAAAGACTAAACCAAGTACTAACATAGCATGCACACTCGTCACCTTCATGCATATGTAGGAGGAATAGATCACATCAATATTATCATAGCAATAGTTAACTTCGCAATCTACAAGAGATCATGATCATAGCATAAACCAAGTACTAACACGGTGCACACACTGTCACCTTTGCACATGTGCAGGAGGAATAAAACTACTTTAATAACATTGCTAGAGTAGCACATAGATAAATTGTGATACAAACACATTGCAATCATAAAGAGATATAAATAAGCACCTCACTATGCCATTCAAAAGTGAATAAGTATTCTGTGAAATATAGCCTAAGAGACCCACACGGTGCACACACTGTCACCTTTACACACGTGGGACAAGGAGTCTCCGGAGATCACATAAGTAAAACTCACTTGACTAGCATAATGACATCTAGATTACAAGCATCATCATATGAATCTCAATCATGTAAGGCAGCTCATGAGATTATTGTATTGAAGTACATAGGAGAGAGATGAACCACATAGCTACCGGTACAGACCCCGAGCCTCGATGGAGAACTACTCCCTCATGGGAGCAGCAGCGGTGATGAAGATGGCGGTGGAGATGGCAGCGGTGTCGATGGAGAAGCCTTCCGGGGAACTTCCCCGCTCCGGCAGGTGCCGGAACAGAGACTCCTGTCCCCCGCATCTTGGCTTCGCGATGGCGGCGGCTCCGGAAGGTTTTCCGTATAGTGGTTTTTTGCATCGGGGGTTTCGCGACGGAGGCTTTATATAGGCGAAGAGGCGGCGCAGAGGGTCGAAGGGGTGGCCACACCATAGGCCGGCGCGGCCGGGGCCCGAGGCCGCGCCACCCTATCATCCGGGGCCCACAGGGGCCCCCTCCGGCGGCTCTCGGGTGTTCCGGATGCTTCCGGTGAAAATAGGAACCCGGGTCTTGATTTCGTCCGATTCCGAGAATATTTCGTTACTAGGATTTCTGAAACCAAAAACAGCAGAAAACAGAACTCGGCACTTCGGCATCTTGTTAATAGGTTAGTTCCAGAAAATGCACGAATATGACATAAAGTGTGCATAAAACATGTAGGTATCATCAATAATATGGCATAGAACATAAGAAATTATCGATACGTCGGAGACGTATCAGGACGCCGGACACAACGAAAAGCGAGGCGGGGAGTGGTGGGGCCGACCCGTCAGCCGCACAATTAATTTAAACCTAACCATTGGCGCGCAGCGACGGTGCAGTTCCCGCAGAGGGCGCAGCGACGCGTCCCGTCGCGCCTAGCTCTGCGTGCCTGCGTAATGAGCGCCACCGCTCCTCCGCCTCCCTCCGGCCTATAAAAAGGGGCGCCTCTCATCGTCCCTCTCACACACAAACCCTAGCGCCTCCCTCCCAAACCCTAGCCGCCACCATCTCTCAACAAGACTCGACGCTATGTCTGGTAGAGGCGCAGGCCGACCTCGCGGTCGTGGTCGTGGTCGTGGTCGTGGCCGCGGCATAGCTGAACGCTCGCCGTCGCCTCCCACGCCGTCGTCTTCGTCGGAGATGGAGGTGGAGCCGGACGTCCTGTTCGAGTTCGTCCACGTCCTCAAGGGCGACCCGCGCGGCATCCAGAGGCTGCCGGACTCCTTCGCCGAGTACTCTGCGGAAGCATTCGTGCGGCTTCTGCCGGTGGATCTTCGACGCGATCTACGACGCGCGCGGCAAGATGTACCTCAACATCGGCTGGGAGAAGTTCGCGCGCCACCACAGCCTCCAAGCCGGCTTCATCCTCGTGTTCTCCTACTTCGGCAACAGGGACATGAGCGTCAAGGTCTTCGACGAGAGGCGCTGCCTCCGGGACTACCACGCTGACGGGGACTCCCACGACGACAAGCACCGACGAGGAGGACGACCGAGTGTTGTTTCTTCGCAGCGAATACGTGCACGGAGGTTTCGCCTGTTCGCCTCATCGGTAGAACCAACAAGGGCACCATCCTCCCGCTGGATTTTCCAGCTTAGGTGACCGGATGTGGCCTCGAGTGTTGTTTCTTAGCAGCGAACACAGGAAACCTTCGATGCACGGCCTAGTTAGGTTTAGTTTTTTTGCAATATTTTATATTTGTGTCCACCATGGTTCAAACTATGTATTAGTTTGTGGAAAACCATGTTCCAAACTATGTTTTGGTGTAAACCACGTTCCCAATTATGTATTAGTTTGTGGAAATTGAAATAAAAATGCCAAGAAAAATTATTTTAAATGTTTGGGGGCGGCGTTTGGGGGACGCGGCTGGGGAGCGACGTCCCCCAAACGCGGCACGAGCAAAACACGTCCCCCAAACGCTCAATCCGGCGCGGTTTGGGGGACGCTTTGGGGGACGCGACTGGAGATGCTCTTACGATATTATAAGGGCATCTCCAGCGGCGCGACGCAAACGGACGCTCAGCGACCGTTTTCGTCCGCCGTGACCGGAAATGCGTCCGGGGCCTGCTCCAGCGGGGCGACGCAAAGTGACCGGGCCGTCCGCGGAGACACAAACCTGGCCCAAATATGCGTCAGGTTTGCGTCTCCGCGGACGCTCGGCGGTCGCACGGAACGTCTGCTCGCGTCCCCACGGGCCCTCATGGCAGCGACCTAGGTTCGATCGGCCTCGAATTCACAACGCGCGCCGGTGTGGCAACCGTGGCGACCAACCGCCGTAATGGAGCGCCGAACCGCCGCGGAAGAGCAACCGCCGGCCTCTTCGTTTTACGCGCCGCCGTTAATCCGCGCACATTATAACCCCCGCGTCTACGGTGATTCAAGTTCAACCGCCTCCTTCTTCTTCCTCTTCTTCTTCTTCTCCAACACCGGCACGTCATGAGCGACTAAACGCTGCCATCCGACTCGGAGAGCGAGGGCAAGTCGCCCGGATTCCTGCATTGGTGGGAATCGCCGGCGACGCCAAGCGATCCGGGCTCCACGCCCAGCTACCCTACCTCCACACCGAGTGAGGACGAGGAGGAGGGAGGCGGCAATGGCAGCGAAGGCCAGGAGGAGGACGGAGGCGGCGCTGCCAGTGACGTCGACGACGAGGAGGAGGGCCAGGAGGAGGAGGAGGACTCCGACAGCAAGTTCGCCCGATTGGAAGCGCATGAGGCGGCGGATGACAAGACGGCGGCAAGGAAGAAGTCCAGGGCGCTGGCGCGGGCGGCGCGTCGTCGTCCGTTCACCGACGACGACGACGAAGACGCCATTTCTTCCAGTTTCAAGTCCTCGACGGGCGCGTCGTCCTCCGGGCTCCGACGACGAGGTGACAAGCAAGAGGCGGAGGAGTTTCCACGACGACGACGACGCAGGGCCTTCGAACAAGAAGGCCAAAAAATAGTTTTAGTTTATATGTTTTTAAATTTCTTCTTATTTGTATGTTAAATATGTTAGAATCTAGTCGATTGATCGTACCTGTTAATTGTTTAGGCTATAATCTATTCGATTGGACCAACATGACATCATGAGTACATCTTTTTCGCGTTTAAAACTTGATCATTCAACTAAATTGAAAAGAAGTAGCACAAAAAAAAACAGTTGCATGTCCAAAATGCATCGGACCGCTGGAGGTAGCCCCCGACGCAAACGAATATTTCGCCTCTCACGGTCATTTTGGCGTCCGCGGGGCGACGCAAACGGACGCTCGCGACCACTTTTGAGCGTCCGAAATACGTCGCGCCGCTGGAGATGCCCTAAGTGCTCATATGTATTTCCCCCCCCCCCCCACGCTGTATGTAAAAGGTCATCAATAAAATTAACCCATACGATATTACAAGTCTTTATCAGAAAAATGCCAAGGCTATATAAGTCAAGTATTGTTGAATTTCAGTTTTCACCCGGTTTTCCACAAATTAATTGGGAAACTTTCTTACTTAACTAATAGATGAGCAAAATATAGTGCCTCCATTTCAAAAAAAAATTGCTAAATTTCATATGAAGTAAACAAAGTATTTGAAAGTTTCGGAAACATCCAGCAAAGACATGAATGGAAAAAAAATTACCCCAAATTATCTTCGCTCGGCATTGCTCGAGGTGTTGACTCGAAACTGATCTTCGGAAAAATGAAAATCCCAAGCTCAGCCTTGTTGCATTTCTGAGGGCTTTTGCCCAGGAGAAATGTATTTTCCGTTCTTCGGTCATATGTTATAAGAGCATCTCGAGTCGCGTCCCCAAACCGTCCCCAAAGGGATTTGGGCGCGGACAAAAAAAATCTAGCCGCGTCCCACAAAGCCGATTTTTGTCCGGCGCGACCCGATACGGTGTTCGGCGCCCCGAGCCCGTCCCCGCCCCACAGGGGACGCACCGGGGACGTCGGACGCACCGAAAAGCGAGGCGAAGCGACGCGGGCCCGACCCGTCAGCGGCTCGGAAGCCTAAAACCCCGTCGCCTACCCAGTTTTTCCAGGCGACGCAGGGACGTATCTCATCGTGCATGGTCGCGTGGCCGTCCGCGCCGGCATTATTGCATGCAACCACCCGCTGCCGCCGCTGTACATTAAGAGGCCCGGCGGTTCGTCCTAATCTCTCACCGCTCCCAAACCTTCTTCTCGCCGCCCCCAGATCTTCTCCTCGCGGCTCCAAGCAATGTCGTCCTCGTCCTCCCGCAAGATCGCTGTGGCGAACGGCTTCGGCCGCGGCAGTCTAACCGTGAAGGAGGCGTGGGCGTTGTACCACGCGGGATATCCTGTCCCGCCGGACATGCGCCTGCCAAGCAACGGCGGTTGGAAGATGGCCATGAACGGCATTGGCATCCCGCCGCCGCCGACGTCGGGCACGGAGCGCTGGAAGGACGCCATCAGGGCCCGGCGGGCAGAACTCAGCGCCGAGGAGTGGGCGGATCCGACGACCCGGAGGACTGCCTAGGGCTGCGAGCGGCGTACTTGGCATCGCTCAACGACAAGGACGCCTGGAGGGGCGACCTCGAGACAGCGATCGCCTTGTCCATCCGCGACTCCGGCAAGCCGCTCGTGGACCTCACAGACGACGGCGAGGCAGGGCCAAGCGGCCTGGTGAAGGACGAGCCTGTCGACGAGCCCGACGAGCGCGTCAAGCAGGAGGTCGTCGCCGACGACATGTACAACTTCCATCAGTACTACGACGCCTCCGGCCGCCGCAAGTACTTCTAGATTAGGTTTAGTTTAAATTTAGTCGAATCTCGTTCAAATCTATGTAATATATGCCAAGTTTGGATGAATTTAATCGAATCTCACTTAAGTTCAAAATTTCCGAAATTTTGATTGGGGGACGCGACTGGGGAGCGACGTCCCCCAAATGCGGCACGAATAAAACACGTCCCTCAAACGCTCAATCCGACGCCGTTTGGGGGACGGTTTGGGGACGCGACTGGAGATGCTCTAACTCTGATGTACATTTATAGAGATATGTCGCGAGGCTAGTCTTTCTGGTATGGTTTCAGTTTTTCTATATATTTTTTCTGCAAGCCACGATTTGGAAGATATGTTCTTGGTTTTGGTTGGAGTTGTTGAATAATGAATAATATATGGTTGTATGCAACAATTGATGTGAAGGCTGGAGATCATCCCTTTTTATGGAAATTAAAAAAAGTGTTACCCACAACCGAATTTTGTAATAAATAAAAAACTTCTATCTCTGATACAAATTAGTTTTCGCATGTTCAATGAAACTATGAATATTAATTTGGATCGTAAGGAGTATTTTTTTCTTATGTATATACATATAAAAAATAATTCTATTCTAAGTGAAAAATAAGAGTAAACGGGCAAGTATAACCAAGTGGATGTAACAAGTTAAGTATGAACTACAACCATTGGAGCAATGAATATGAAGTTGCATTGCATATATTTCTCATCGTAACTCAAGTTTATTTTTGCAGTCTCAATCGTGTTATTTGTGAAAGAAGATAAGATATAGTCTTCTTGGTTCACCTTTCCAAAAAAAAGGAAGGTAATGTATTATACAAAACATATGATATTAATTTGCCAAAACATATGACCTAGGGTATGTTTGATTCCCAGCCACACTTTGCCAAGCCAAAGTTTGGCAGTTTGGCATGTGTTTGGTTCTTGCCACACTTTAAAGCTATCACACTTCACTATTCATATGTTACACTTATCATATAGTAAACTTTTTGCTAACTTTTGCCACACTTTGTGGTTTCTAAAATTCTAGCCACACTTTTATGGCTGCCACACTTATTAAAGTTAGGCTTGACAAAGTGTGGCTGAGAACCAAACATGCCCTAGTCATGAGAAGTGTTAAACTTTACTTGACAGTTTACGGATATAGGCAAGATAGGTGCCAGTTAAATCTTCCAGCACGTGAAAAATAAAAATGGTTAAATGCATTTGACACATGGAATCACCATAGGTTGTCGATCTCCCGGGAGATCTGATGTTGATGTTTCATGGTCTGGCGCTTTGCAGAGTTTGTGATTGCATAAAAATGTGCTAAACTCCAGTGACGCAACGGCCTACACACTTGCTGTCGCTGGGCATCTGCACGCCTAGCACACAGGTAACAGGTTGCATCGAGATCGATATCGCTGGCGAGATCACGGGGCAGTGCAGTTAAGCTCCCCGTTCTTTTACATCCACACAGACCACGGTGCAGGCGTAGGCTACGTAAGATTGCGACACCCTAATTGCACCCAGGCATCATTGCTATGCATGCTATGCCCTGCGCCAGTACTGGCCGCCAGCATGCGTATTTACTGAACGGAATAACATGGGACCGTTTTTGTCCCTTCTCGTGTAACGCGAATGAATGGGACCAGCAAAAAAATGTTATTTTCTTATCCAGAAAATATAGGGTACTTTTGGAGATTTCTAGTAGACGAAATTCCATAAATAAATTTAAAATCGAGAAGGAAATAACAATGACAAAGAAATCGCAATTTTACGTGGTATCTATCGAATGCGCATTTGCAAATTGCAATGCAAGGTCAAAAGCCTAGAGGGGTCCCGGTTGAAACAAAGCCTTTGTGTCATGGATATTTCTAGTAGACTGAAAATCTCAATTCGCTAGTTTTCACAAAAATATATTTGAATATATATACTACATCAGGCTTCCTCCGGTGTTGGGCTGGGTATGCCTTTCCCTCCTATCGGTGTTGTTGGATAATTAGGCACAATTTCCATGATTAATTCCAGAATATAAAGCATGACGAAAGTAACTACTAACATGTGAAACTCGAACATACTAGATGCAGTGATCAACATGAACAGTAGCAGAGCAAACGGTACAACATCCATCGCTAAACAGATCGAGATATGTCGCACGTACCGATCCGGTTGAGGTGGCGGTGGAGGTGTAGCGTACGATGTCGCAGCAGATAACGTTGTTGATGACAACGTTGTTGACGACGGGGACGATGGGTCGAAGTAGACGGCGTTGAAGACGACGTGTAGGCAGCACCGCCCGACTTGGACGGAAGGCGACCCGTGATGAAGAGCTTGAGCAGTCGCGCAGAGCGCTTCCCAAAAACCTAATTCGCCCTCTCCCGTACAGGATCGCAAGGACGAGCGGTTCCAGAGACCTGCTCTCCCGTTCGCCGATGCACGTCGGCGCGCGGATGGAGTAGGCTACGATGGCGGCGCAAGCAGAGAGAGGTGGAAACCCTAACTCGTGTATTAGATGATTTCTGCGGTAGCCGGGCAAGAGATTATATAGGCTCGGGAAACCCTAGGCAACGTGGGCCACGCCCACGTCGCACGAACGTTTCGAGTCGGTTACAGATAGCCCACGATCCGGGAGCGACCCGAACCGACTAACTGTGACGCGTCCGTCTAGGACTCTGTTCGTTTTCCTGAGGTGCAAAAAGTAAGGAAAGTCTCGGCTCGAGGCTCAATCCACTCAACACGAGCGCGGCGCGCGCGTCGTGACGTGTCGTGTCGAGTCGAGTCGAGCGAGGAGGAGGAGGAGCGCGCGCGTGTAGCACTCCTATTCTCACTCACTTACTAGTGGTGGAACAACCCACCTTATAAGGTGGTCTAACTTCCTCCCAACTTTCCATGTGGGACTAAACTTCCCACCTCTTGCCACTCCCTAGTGAGCTGCCACCAACTTGGGCTCAAACTCACATGGCTGCCACTATGTGGGCTTTGAGATTTATAGGAAAAACTGAAATCTAATTTGGGCCACTAAAAGTGGGCCCAATATTTCAACAATCCCCCACCGGATCTCAAATCCCCATTTAGAGATTTACCAATACTCGCTGCTTGTTTATATACCAAGTGTTTCAGACGGAGACTGTTAAGTTGAACTTCCGCCTAGAACCTTAAGCTACATCCATTCACACTTGAACAATGGACTAAGCCTTGAATTGCAAGTTTTGCGTGAACAGGGTTTCACTCAAAGTCATGACCAGTACATGGCTGCCGCAGCCTACCCCGCGGGTGAAGCATATGCGTCATACTTCGTGGTCTCTTCATGAGTTTACTAGAGATCACCCAAATCTCATAGATTGCGACGTTTAACAATCGGACTCATATAGGTGTGTTATTTCAAGAATGCTCTGTAGGACAGCACCTTTGCTAAAATAGCCAACATAAACACATTAAGGCTTGTTGCCAACCTGCCTTACAGCAATTGAGAGTTGTGCATCTTCACATAGAGAGGGTTACAGAATACTCTCCTCAATTAAACCACTAGTTTGTTCTTCCCAGGTCCTAATTCACGGGATCTCCGATCACAAAGGTTGGGTTACCACTATGGTGTAACATCAACGGGTCTCAAACCCATCTCCCTCGATATGCACTTTCTATCACATTACGTGATAATCCCTTTGTAAAGGGATCTGCCAGGTTTTTGTCTGTTTGAATATATGTAACAGTTATTACTCCGGAGTTTCGCAATTTCCTGACAGACTTCAAACGTCTCTTGACGTGTCTTGATGACTTCGCGTTATTGATACGTCTCCGACGTATCGATAATTTCTTATGTTCTATGCCATATTATTGATGATACCTACATGTTTTATGCACACTTTATGTCATATTCGTGCATTTTCTGGAACTAACCTATTAACAATATGCCGAAGTGCCAGCTCCTTGTTTTCGCTGTTTTTGGTTTCGAAATCCTAGTAACGAAATATTCTCGGAATTGGACGAAACGAAGACCCGAGGGCCTATTTTTCCACGGAGCTTCCGGAAGACCGAAGAACATACGAAGTGGGGCCACGAGGTGGCGACACCACGTGGCGGCGCGGCCAGGGGGCCCGCGCCGCCCTATGGTGTGGCCCCTCGTCTGGCCCCCGACTCTGCCCTTCCGCCTACTTAAAGCCTCCGTCGCGAAACCCCTGATGCGAAAAACCACGATACGGAAAACCTTACTGAGACGCCGCCGCCGATCCCATCTCGGGGATTCTGGAGATCTCCTCCGCACCCCGCCGGAGAGGGGATTCATCTCCCGGAGGACTCTACACCGCCATGGTCGCCTCCGGAGTGATGAGTGAGTAGTTCACCCTCGGACTATGGGTCCATAGCAGTAGCTAGATGGTTGTCTTCTCCTCATTGTGCTTCATTGTTGGATCTTGTGAGCTGCCTAACATGATCAAGATCATCTATCCGTAATACTCTATGTTGTGTTTGTCGGGATCCGATGGATAGAGAATACCATGTCATGTTAATTATCAAGTTATTACATATGTGTTGTTTATGATCTTGCATGCTCTCCGTTACTAGTAGAGGCTCTGCCCAAGTTTTTACTTTTAACTCCAAGAGGGAGTATTTATGCTCGATAGTGGGTTCATGCCTGCATTGACACCTGGGCAAAGGATGTAAAGTTCTAAGGTTGTGTTGTGTCGTTGCCACTAGGGATAAAACATTGGCGCTATGTCCGAGGATGTAGTTGTTGATTACATTACGCACCATACTTAATGCAATTGTCTCGTTGCTTTGCAACTTAATACCGGAAGGGGTTCGGACGATAACCCGAAGGTGGACTTTTTAGGCATAGATGCAGTTGGATGGTGGTCTATGTACTTTGTCGTAATGCCCAATTAAATCTCACTATACTTATCATGTCATGTATGTGCATTGTTATGCCCTCTCTATTTGTCAATTGCCCGACCGTAATTTGTTCACCCAACATGCTTTTATCTTATGGGAGAGACACCTCTAGTGAACTGTGGACCCCGGTCCATTCTTTAATACCGAAATACAAATCTGCCGCAATACTTGTTTTTACCGTTTTCTCTCGCAAACAATCATCTTCCACACAATACGGTTAATCCTTTGTTACAAGCAAGCCGGTGAGATTGACAACCTCACCGTTTCGTTGGGGCAAAGTACTTTGGTTGTGTTGTGCAGTGTTCCACGTTGGCGCCGGAATCTCCGGTGTTGCGCCGCACTACATCCCGCCGCCATCAACCTTCAACGTGCTTCTTGGCTCCTCCCGGTTCGATAAACCTTGGTTTCTTTCTCGAGGGAAAACTTGCCGCCGTGCGCATCATACCTTCCTCTTGGGGTTGCCCAACGAACGTGTGAAATACACGCCATCAAGCATATTTTTCTCGGCGCCGTTGTCGGGGAGATCAAGACACGCTGCAAGGGGAGTCTCCACTTCTCAATCTCTTTACTTTGTTTTTGTCTTGCTTTATTTTATTTACTACTTTGTTTGTTGCACTTATATCAAAACACAAAAAATTAGTTGCTAGCTTTACTTTATTTACCTGTCTTGTTTGCTATATCAAAAACACAAAAAAATTAGTTACTTGCATTTACTTTACTTATTTCATCATGTTTCCTTTTAATTTTACCACAAAAAACATACCGGTAGGACAAGGGTCTATAATTGGGAGGAACAATATAGAAGAATTTTTCACCCATGTTAGTACCGTTGAAGATTTTGAAGATAGACACTTGGTAGAACTTGCTCCTACTTATGAAATTGCTCGTTGTCGCTTTAGTTCGCTTGTTGGAAACTAAATTTGTTAATCTAAATCCTATAATCCAACACATGTTTCTTACACTTGGTGATTTGGAAGAGGGGGAAAAGAAAGATTTTGTTTTAGAAACCCTTCTTAGAGAATTTGGTGGTCTAGCAAGAGAAGCTAGAAAAGTCTTTGCTAAATTTAATATGCTTGGTTCTCATACTAATTTTGTTGGTCTCCTTGAAAAATGGATATGGATAGGATAAGGTACACTAATAATGTTAATGATGGTGGGGAGATCAAAGCACCAATACCATGTAAACTCCTAGCTATGAATGATGCACTAGAACATAACTATGCTTGGCTTGTTCCTGAAAATTTGTTCGATGAGAGTAGCAAGCCCAAGACTAATGAAAAGGGAGACGCTGAAACTTATGTATCCAATATACTATGCATGGTTGAGAAAACTCCAAACCCCGCTGTAGGTGCACCACCCTTCGATAATACTTGAGATACACTTTCTGCGCCTAGCTGAAAGGCGTTAAAGAAAAGCGCTTATGGGAGACAACCCATGTTTTTACTCCAGTATTTTTGTTTTATATTTGTGTCTTGGAAGTTGTTTACTACTGTAGCAACCTCTCCTTATCTTAGTTTTATGTTTTGTTGTGCCAAGTAAAGTCTTTGATAGAAAAGTAAGTACTAGATTTGGATTATCGCGCAGTTCCAGCATTTCTTTGCTGTCACGAATCTGGGTCTATCTCCCCGTAGGTAGCTCAGAAAATTAAGCCAATTTACGAGCATGATCCTCAGATATGTACGCAACTTTCATTCAATTTGAGCATTTTCGTTTGAGCAAGTCTGGTGGCCTAATAAAATCCATCTTTACGGACTGTTCTGTTTTGACAGATTCTGCCTTTTATTTCGCATTGCCTCTTTTGCTATGTTGGATGAATTTCTTTGATCCATTAATGTCCAAGTAGCTTTATGCAATGTCCAGAAGTGTTAAGAATGATTGTGTCACCTCTGAACATGTGAATTTTTATTATGCACTAACCCTCTAATGAGTTGTTTCGAGTTTGGTGTGGAGGAAGTTTTCAAGGATCAAGAGAGGAGTATGATGCAATATGATCAAGGAGAGTGAAAGTTCTAAGCTTGGGGATGCCCCGGTGGTTCACCCCTGCATATATCTAAGAAGACTCAAGCTGTCTAAGCTTGGGGATGCCCAAGGCATCCCCTTCTTCATCGACAACATTATCAGAGTTCCTCCCCGAAACTATATTTTTATTCCGTCACATCTTATGCACTTTGCTTGGAGCGTCGGTTTGTTTTTGTTTTTTGTTTTGTTTGAATAAAATGGATCCTAGCATTCACTTTATGGGAGAGAGACACGCTCCGCTGTAGCATATGGACAAGTATGTCCTTAGGCTCTACTCATAGTATTCATGGCGAAGTTTCTTCTTCGTTAAATTGTTATATGGTTGGAATTGGAAAATGCTACATGTAGTAACTCTAAAATGTCTTGGATAATTTGATACTTGGCAATTGTTGTGCTCATGTTTAAGCTCTTGCATCATATACTTTGCACCCATTAATGAAGAAATACTTAGAGCTTGCTAATTTGGTTTGCATATTTGGTTTCTCTAGAGTCTAGATAACATCTAGTATTGAGTTTTGAACAACAAGGAAGACGGTATGGAGTCTTATAATGTTTACCATATGTCTTTTATGTGAGTTTTGCTGTACCGTTCATCCTTGTGTTTGTTTCAAATAACCTTGCTAGCCTAAACCTTGTATCGAGAGGGAATACTTCTCATGCATCCAAAATACTTGAGCCAACCACTATGCCATTTGTGTCCACCATACCTACCTACTACATGGTATTTATCCGCCATTCCAAAGTAAATTGCTTGAGTGCTACCTTTAAAATTCCATCATTCACCTTTGCAATATATAGCTCATGGGACAAATAGCTTAAAAACTATTGTGGTATTGAATATGTACTTATGCACTTTATCTCTTATTAAGTTGCTTGTTGTGCGATAACCATGTTTTCGGGGACGCCATCAACTATTCTTTGTTGAATATCATGTGAGTTGCTATGCATGTCCGTCTTGTCCGAAGCAAGAGAGATCTACCACCTTCATGGTTGGAGCATGCATATTGTTAGAGAAGAACTTTGGGCCGCTAACTAAAGCCATGATTCATGGTGGAAGTTTCAGCTTTGGACATATATCCTCAATCTCATATGAGAATAATAATTGTTGCCACATGCTTATGCATTAAAGAGGAGTCCATTATCTCGTTGTCCATGTTGTCCCGGTGATGGATGTCTAAGTTGAGAATAATCAAAAGCGAGAAATCCAAAATGCGAGCTTTCTCCTTAGACCTTTGTACAGGCGGCATGGAGGTACCCCATTGTGACACTTGGTCAAAACATGTGCATTGCAAAGATCCGGTAGTCCAAGTTAATTAGGACAAGGTGCGGGCACTATTAGTATACTATGCATGAGACTTGCAACTTGTAAGATATAATGTACATAACTCATATGCTTTATTACTACCGTTGACAAAATTGTTTCATGTTTTCAAAATAAAAGCTCTAGCACAAATATAGCAATCGATGCTTTCCTCTTTGAAGGACCATTCTCTTTACTTTTATGTTGAGTCAGCTTCACCTATCTCTCTCCACCTCAAGAAGCAAACACTTGTGTGAACTGTGCATTGATTCCTACATACTTGCATATTGTACTTGTTATATTACTCTATGTTGACAATTATCCATGAGATATACATGTTACAAGTTGAAAGCAACCGCTGAAACTTAATCTTCCTTTGTGTTGCTTCAATACCTTTACTTTGATTTATTGCTTTATGAGTTAACTCTTATGCAAGACTTATTAATACTTGTCTTGAAGTACTATTCATGAAAAGTCTTTGCTTTATGATTCACTTGTTTACTCATGTCATTACCATTGTTTTGATCGCTGCATCCACTACATATGTTTACAAATAGTATGATCAAGGTTATGATGGCATATCACTTCATAAATTATCTTTGTTATCGTTTTACCTGCTCGGGACGAGCAGAACTAAGCTTGGGGATGCTTGATACGCCTCCGACGTATCGATAATTTCTTATGTTCTATGCCATATTATTGATGATACCTACATGTTTTATGCACACTTTATGTCATATTCGTGCATTTTCTGGAACTAACCTATTAACAAGATGCCGAAGTGCCGCTTCTCGTTTTCTCGCTGCTTTTGGTTTCGTAAATCCTAGTAACGAAATATTCTCTGAATTGACGAAACGAAGACCCAGTGGGCCTATTTTTCCACGGAGCTTCCGTAAGACCGAAGAACATACGAGTGGGGCCACGAGGTGGCGACACCACGTAGGCGGCGCGGCCAAGGGGGCCCGCGCCGCCCTATGGTGTGGCCCCTCGTCCAGCCCCGACTCGCCCCTTCCGCCTACTTAAAGCCTCCGTCGCGAAACCCCCGATGCGAAAAACCACGATACGGAAAACCCTACCGAGACGCCGCCGCCGATCCCATCTCGGGGATTCTCGAGATCTCCTCCGCACCCCGCCGGAGAGGGGATTCATCTCCCGGAGGACTCTACACCGCCATGGTCGCCTCCGGAGTGATGAGTGAGTAGTTCACCCTCGGACTATGGGTCCATAGCAGTAGCTAGATGGTTGTCTTCCTCATTGTGCTTCATTGTTGGATCTTGTGAGCTGCCTAACATGATCAAGATCATCTATCTCGTAATACTATATGTTGTGTTTGCTCGGATCCGATGGATAGAGAATACCATGTCATGTTAATTATCAAGTTATTACATATGTGTTGTTTATGATCTTGCATGCTCTCCGTTACTAGTAGAGGCTCGGCCAAGTTTTTGCTTTTAACTCCAAGAGGGAGTATTTATGCTCGATAGTGGGTTCATGCCCGCATTGACACCTGGGACAAGGACGTAAAGTTCTAAGGTTGTGTTGTGCTGTTGCCACTAGGGATAAAACATTGGCGCTATGTCCGAGGATGTAGTTGTTGATTACATTACGCACCATA
>NC_061508.1:248571306-248598158 GCF_022539505.1 Lolium rigidum | reverse complement strand
CTGGAAACTCAAACTGTCAACTTACTATGAGAATAGTGATCTCGCAAAACCTTGAAAAGAATTCAACAAAAAATTCAATGGACTAAATTAAGTTCCTTATATGGAATTGACATTATGTGTTTTATCAAGAGCAAAAGTAGTATCATCTTTAGGATTTTGCAGAAGTAATGAAACCATTGACCTAGCAGATATCTATTCATAACAGCTCTACTAGCTGCACTAACAGGATTTGGGATAGCTCGAAACGGTATAAATTTCATATAGAATTAGATGATCTTAAACTTTATTTATTCACGGTGCACAGCTTCCACTTAATCAAACAATGCTTAAAGGATGAAAATCAAGGGGTCTACCACGATGAAGTGAGTAGTTTCTAGGGCTTACTTGTTCTGATAGCTGGATTGACTGGGGAGCCGTCATCATTGGTGAGCTGCACCCTCACCCTCCCCACCTGGAAGAAATCTCGCGGATACGCCTTATCCAACTGCACATACGCCATAAGCAGTTCAAACATCATCATAAATCTATGAAAGAGCAAAGAGAATCCCCGACGGCAGAATTTTCAACGAAAATAAAGGGGGGAAAGGATACGGGTACCTCAATCGCGCGAGGGATCTTGAGGAAGGCGCAGCTGTCGGCGATCTCGATGCAGGTGGGGTCGGGGCATGCCTTGGCGGCGGCGATGCGGCGGCCCTCGGCCACCGTCTTCTTGGAGTTGAGGTACACCGGGTAGATGATCTTCCACTTCTTGATGCTGCTCCTCAGATCGGCGCCGCCGACTTCCATCTGGAGGCAGATCCTGGTCCAAGAAGCAGAGAGAGACAGCGCGCGGCAGAGGTTAATGCGGTTCTCGGTCGTGGTCGGGTCGGGCAACGAGAGCCATGGGAGAAGGGAGCTTCGGCGCGTACCGGGAGATCTGGGGGCTCGTGTTCTCGCCGAAACTGACGGAGCTCCGAGACACAGGAGGGTTTGGATGATGGCGATGAAACGCACGTTGTCTGTCTGAACGCGCAGGAGTTAGGAGCAGTATACAGTAGTACAAAATTTCGCCTTCAGAATATAATTTTATGAAAATATAACAGAAAATATATAGTCACGGTAGCCTAATGTAGTAATGTGCACCCCCAGACAGCATCGAATTGCACATCGGAGAAGAAAGCACAAAGCTTCAATCCGTCAGACGTTTCATTCCTTAACACATGCAGTATTCCTCCCTTGTATGTAGATCCAACAACCAAAGTGACATCGTTTCGTACAACTGAACCCAGCATGCCAAGTCATTGACATATCTAAATCCAATGTGCATTTAGGCACCGCATGTAATGCCATGGCTAGCACTAGCCACTCCAAGACCGGAAATCCACTTTGCCTTGTATATGAAATGCTTGTTCAATCAATTGATCATTGATGGATACTTTTGTACGTGTACACCATTGTATATTGTCTATCCAAATTTGTTCCACTTTAAATAGAAACTTTTAAAATAAATAGTGAAAAGGAAAATAAAATGTCAAGTAAATCTGAAATAGAGTTTTTTTAAAATTTATTTTTATAGTATTACTACTCATTATACTGCATAGATTAGTCCTTCTATCAATTAGTAGTATCATTTTTGTTTGATACTCACTTATTATGACATTATTAAATATAAAAGACGGAGCAATTGCCATGGCACAAAAGCAGGTATGGTCCGGTATTCTTCTTTTTCCTAAAGATTCTAGAGAAAGAGAGACAGAGTGAAGCAATAGAGTTTTCTTTATAGAAGATTTAGAGCCACACCATGTCTAAATAAACAAAATTTAGAATTTTGTGGTTTGTGGTTTGTAAAATCAAATATGATATGAAACTGATGCTACTCTTTGACTCCAACTACCAAATACATACACATACAGCCGAATATAATTACTGATCTTTTTGAAGAGAAGATTGATTTCAATATGAATGAATCCTTATGTGCTGAATTTACTGATAAGGAGATAAGTTTTGCTCTTTTTCAAATTGGTCCAACTAAAGCACCTGGTCCTGACGGGTTTCCAGCTTGCTTTTACCAGAGGAATTGGAGTACCCTTAAAGAGGACATCATAGCTGTTGTCAAGAATTTTTTTAGAGACGGCGCCTGAGGGTATCAATGATACGGCCATTGTTCTAATACCAAAGATTAAGAACCCCATCACTCTAAAGGACTATAGACCCATAAGCCTTTGTAATGTTCTATACAAAGTGGTTGTGAAGTGTCTAGTAAACCGTATAAGGCCCCTTCTTCAGGACCTGATCTCTGAATCACAAAGTGCGTTCATCCCTGGACGCATGATAACCGATAATGCTATCATTGCCTTCGAATGCATTCATGCTCTGCAAAAAGGTTCGAATAATGCTGGAAAATTTTGTGCTTACAAGCTTGATCTCATGAAAGCGTATGACAGAGTGGACTGGGATTTTCTGGAGAAAGCTTTAAAGAAAATTGGCTTTGCGGACAAGTGGATCCACAGGATTATGACTTGTATCAGGACTGTACGATACTCAGTCAGATTTAATGGTAAGTTGCTGAAAAGATTTTCCCCTTCGAGAGGCCTTAGACAAGGAGACCCTTTGTCGCCATATCTGTTTCTCTTTGTGGCGGAGGGTTTATCAAAGCTTCTAAAACATAAAATTGATCTTGGTAACATCTAGGAACTTTTTATTTGTCGAAGAAGCCCGGATATATCCCACCTTCTTTTTGCGGATGATTGTCTCCTGTTTTTTCAAGCAAATAGGGATCAAGCTACTAAGATCAATAGTGTCCTTCGTAACTATGAGAAAGGGACAGGACAATTACTTAGCCCTGCTAAATGTTCTTTGATGCTTGGCCAAAACTGTTTGGTGGAGGACGGAGATCAGGTTGCGGCTATTTTAAATGTTCAAACAACTTCTTTTGAAGATAAATATCTGGGGTTGTCAGTGCCAGAGGGAAGAATGAAAGATGACAAGTTTCAACCTTCAAAAACAGAGGCTGGGAAGAAAGTGTTCTGATTGGTGTGAGAAATACACCTCTGGAGCAGCGAAAGAAGTCTTGATTAAATCTGTAGCTCAATCTATATTTACTTATGCTATGAGTGTTTTCAAGTTCTCTGCTGGCCTATGTGATGACCTTTCTCAAATTATCAAGAATTTTTGGTGGGGAGATGACACTAGCAGTAGGAAGACACATTGGATCGGATGGGATAAGATGACGCAACCAAAGTCTCATGGTGGAATGGGGTTTAGAGATCTGAGGATTTTCAACCAAGCTCTTCTTGCAAAGCAGGCTTGGCGTCTTATTGACAACCCCGATAGCCTATGTGCTAGATTATTGAAAGCCAAATACTTTCCGGTAGGTAATCTTATTGATACAACGTTTATCCAGAATTCCTCTCCATGTTGGCAAGATATCATGCATGGCCTTGATTTGTTAAAAAAGGGAGTTATTTGGAGGGTTGTCTCGGGAAACAAAATAAGGATTTGGCGTGATAATTGGGTGCCTAGAGGAAATTTGAAAATAATTGCGAATGCTTCTCGGTCTAGATATAGATGGGTGTCTGATCTAATTGACCCAATGATGTCTACGCACGCTTCTATTCCTGTAGACAGTGTTGGGCCTCCAAGAGCAGAGGTTTGTAGAACAGCAACAAGTTTTCCTTAAGTGAATCACCCAAGGTTTATCGAACTCAGGGATGTAGAGGTCAAAGATATCCCTCTCAAGCAACCCTGCAATTACGATACAAGAAGTCTCTTGTGTCCCCAACACACCTAATACGCTTGTCAGATGTATAGGTGCACTAGTTCGGCGAAGAGATAGTGAAATACAAGTAATATGGATGAATATGAGTGGTAATAGCAATCTGAAATAAAGATGGCAGCAAGCAAACATGTAACAGAACTTGTTGGAAACGGTGCCAGAAAATAGCTTGCTGGCGTGGGAGGCAATTCTCTGTGGTGTAACTTTTCTATTCGGAAACAAGGCCTAGGGATCCTATTTTCACTAGTGGACACTCTCAACAATGATCACATAAATAAATAACTTCTCTTCCTTTGTGATACATACACTCTTTTGTTGGATAACAAACACCATTCATTGTGTAGGGCTACAAGAGCTCCCTCAAGCCGGAGTTAACAAGCGCCACAACATTCGGTGTTCATATTTAAGTAACCTCTAGAGCATAATAGACTGTTGCAATTTAGACCGAGTACTAACATAGCATACACACTGTCACCTTTAAGCTATGAAAGGGGGAATAGATCACATCAATACTATCATAGTAATAGTTAACTCCATAATCTACAAGAGATTACAATCATAACCTACGCCAAGAACTACATGATGCACACACCATCACCTTTACATCATGAAGGAGGAATAGACTACTTTAATAACATCACTAGAGTAGCACATAGATTAATAGTGATACAAAGCTCAACATATGGATCTCAATCGTGCAAGGCAGTTCATGAGATCATTGTATTGAGGTACATGAGAGAGAGATTAACCACATAGCTACCGGTAGAGCCCTTAACCTCGAGGGAGAACTACTCCCTCCTCATCATGGGAGACAACAGCGGCGATGAAGATGGCGGTGATGTCGATGGAGATGCCTTCCGGGGGCACTTCCCCGTCCCGGCGGCGTGCCGGAACAGAGACTTCTGTCCCCCGAACTTGGCTTCGCGATGACGGCGGCTGTGTAACTTTTCTCGTCCCGTGGCTTATCTTTTTAGGGTTTTCGAGGCGGAGAGAATATATAGGCGGAAGGGCAGGGTCGGTGGAGGCACGAGGGCCCCACACCATAGGGCGGTGCGGGCCCCACCCAGGCCGCGCGGCCCTGTGGTTTGGGAGCCTTGTCGCCCCACCTCGTATGCTCTTCGGTCTTCTGGAAGCTCCGTGGAAAAATAAGACCCTGGGCGTTGATTTCGTCGAATTCCGAGAATATTTCCTTTGTAGGATTTCTGAAATCAAAAACAGCAGAAAACAGCAACTGGCTCTTCGGCATCTCGTTAATAGGTTAGTGCCGGAAAATGCATATAAATGATGTAAAGTATGTATAAAACATGTGAGTATTGTCATAAAAGTAGCATGGAACATAAGAAATTATGGATACGTTTGAGACGTATCAATCATCCCCAAGCTTAGTTCCTACTCGCCCTCGAGTAGGTAAACGATAACAAGGATAATTTGAAGTGACATGCTATCATAATCTTGATCAATACTATTGTAAAGCATATGAGACGAATGAAGTGATTCAAAGCAATGGTAAAGATGATGATTAAACAAGTGAATCATATAGCAAAGACTTTTCATGAATAGTACTTTCAAGACAAGCATCAATAAGTCTTGCATAAGAGTTAACTCATAAAGCAATAGATTCAAAGTAAAAGGCATTGAAGCAACACAAAGGATGATTAAGTTTCAGCAGTTGCTTTCAACTTGTAACATGTATATCTCATGGATAGTTGTCAACATAAAGCAATATAACAAGTGCAATAATAAACATGTAAGAATCAATGAACACAGTTGACACGAGTGTTTGCTTCTAAGATAGAAGGAAGTAGGTAAAGTGACTCAACATAAATTAAAAGAATGTCCCTTCGCAGAGGGAAGCATGGATTACTATTTTTGTGCTAGAGCTTTTATTTTGAAAACATAGAAACAATTTTGTCAACGGTAGTAATAATTCATATGTGTTATGCATAAGACATCCTATAAGTTGCAAGCCTCATGCATAGAATACCAATAGTGCTCGCACCTTGTCCTAATTAGCTTGGATTTACATGGATTGTCATTGCATAACATATGTTTCAACCAAGTGTCACAAAGGGGTACCTCTATGCCGCCTGTACAAAGGTCCAAGGAGATAAATCGCATTTGATTTCTCGTTTTTGATAGATCTCAGCCAAGGACATCCATACCGGGACAACATAGAAAACAGATAATGGACTCCTCTTTAATGCATAAGCATTCAACAACAGATAATATTCTCATAAGAGATTGAGGATTAATGTCCAAACTGAAACTTCCACCATGATACATGACTTCGGTTAGCGGCCCAATGTTCTTCTCTAACAATATGCATACTCAAACCATTTGATCATGATAAATCGCCCTTACTTCGTGACAAGACGAACATGCATAGCAACTCACATGATATTCAACAAAGGTGTAATAGTTGATGGCGTCCCCAGAAGCATGGTTACCGCTCAACAAGCAACTTATAAGAAATAAGATACATAGCAACATATTCAATACCACAATAGTTTTTAAGCTATTTTCCCATATGAGCTATATATTGCAAAGACAATGAATGAAATTTTTAAAGGTAGCACTCAAGTAATTTACTTTGGAATGGCAGAGAAATACCACATAGTAGGTAGGTATGGTGGACACAAATGGCATAGGTTTTGGCTTAAGGTTTTGGATGCATGAGAAGAATTCCCTCTCAGTACAAGGCTTTGGCTAGCAAGGTTGTTTGAAGCAAACACAAGTATGAACCGGTACAGACAAAACTTACATAAGAACATATTGCAAGCATTATAAGACTCTACACTGTCTTCCTTGTTGTTCAAACACTTCACCAGAAAATATCTAGACTTTAGAGAGACCAATCATGCAAACCAAATTTCAACAAGCTCTATGGTAGTTCTTCATTAATAGGTGCAAAGTACATGATGCAAGAGCTTAAACATGATCTATTGAGCAAAACAATTGCCAAGTATCAAATTATTCAAGACAATATACCATTTACCACATGAAGCATTTCCTGTTTCCAACCAAATAGCAATAAATGAAGCGGTTTTCAACTCCGCCATGAACATTAAAAGTAAAAGCGAAGAACACTAGTGTTCAAATGAAAAAGCGGAGCGTGTCTCTCTCCCACATAAGCATGAATTTATTCAGAGAATGAAAAAAACAAAAAAAAAACACAGACGCTCCAAGTAAAGTACATAAGATGTGACTGAATAAAAATATAGTTTCACTAGAGGTGACCTGATAAGTTGTCGATGAAGAAGGGGGTGCCTTGGGCATCCCCAAGCTTAGATGCTTGAGTCTTCTTGAAATATGCAGGGATGAACCA
Organism: Lolium rigidum; assembly: GCF_022539505.1. Taxonomy (NCBI): domain Eukaryota; kingdom Viridiplantae; phylum Streptophyta; class Magnoliopsida; order Poales; family Poaceae; genus Lolium; species Lolium rigidum. Next base: position 248,591,079 of record NC_061508.1, on the reverse strand, counting down.
CGGGGGCATCCCCAAGCTTAGACTTTTCACTCTTCTTGATCATATTGTATCATCCTCCTCTCTTGATCCTTGAAAACTTCCTCCACACCAAACTCAAAACAAACTCATTAGAGGGTTAGTGCATAATCAAAAATTCACATATTCAGAGGTGACATAATCATTCTTAACACTTCTGGACATTGCCCAAAGCTACTGAAAGTTAATGGAACAAAGAAATCCATTCAACATAGCAAAAGAGGAAATGCGAAATAAAAGGCAGAATCTGTCAAAATAGAACAGTCCGTAAAGACGAATTTTTCTGGGGCACTTAACTTGCTCAGATGAAAAAGCTCAAAACTAATGAAAGTTGCGTACATATCTGAGGATCACGCATGTAAATTGGCAGATTTTTTTGATTCTTCTACAGAGATATCTACTCAAATTCGTGACAGGTAGAAATCTGTTTCTCTGCGCAGCAATCCAAATTTAGTATCAACTTTACTATTAGAGACTTTACTTGGCACAACAATGCAATAAAATAAAAAATAAAGATAAGGAGAGGTTGCTACAGTAGTAACAACTTCCAAGACTCAACAAAACAGTAGCAAAATAAAACATGGGTTATCTCCCAAGAAGTGCTTTCTTTATAGCCATTAAGATGGGCTCAGTAATTTTAATGATGCTCGCGCAAGAAATAAGAGTTGAAGTAAAAGAGAGCATCAATAAGCAAATTCAAAACACATTTAAGCCTAACCCACTTCCTATGAAAAGGAATCTTGTAAATAAACAAGTCATGTAAGCATAATGCAACAAGCATAGAAAGGCAACACAAGCGCAACTTCAAGATTCTCAACATAAAGAGGGGAAACTTAATATTATTAAGATGCATATAACCATGTTTCCCTCTCTCATAATAACTTTCAGTGGCATCATGAACAAACTCAACAATATAAGTATCACATAAAGCATTCTTATTCACATGCATAAAAGTATCATTACTCTCCACATAAGCATAATCAATTTTATTAGTAATAGTGGGAGTAAAACTACCATAACCATCATTGTAATCATCATAAATTGCAGGCATGGTATAATCATAATAACCTTTATCCTCCATAGTAGGTGGCACCAAAATACCACTATTATTATAATCATCATAAATAGGAGGTAAAGTATCATCAAAGTAAATTTTCTCCTCAAAACTTGGGGGACTAAAAATATCATGCTCATCAAAACCAGCTTCCCCAAGCTTAGAATTTTCCATAGCATTGGCAACAATGGTGTTCAAAGCATTCATATTAATAACATTCCCATTAGCTTGCATATAAAGTTCCATGGGTTTTTTAATTTTCTCTTCAAACACATCATGTCCTAATTCAAGATAAAGTTCATAAAGATCTCTCATTTTGTTGTTGTTTTCCATTAAGCCTAACTAGTGAAAACAAGAAACAAAAAGATATAATTGCAGGATCTAAAGGAGATAGCTTTGAGCACTCACACACCGGCAACAGTGCTAGGGAATAGCTTAGTAGTCGGAGGATGTGAATACCTTTTACCTTACCTCCCCGGCAACGGCGCCAGAAAATAGCTTGATGTCTACGCACGCTTCTATTCCTGTAGACAGTGTTGGGCCTCCAAGAGCTGAGGTTTGTAGAACAGCAACAAGTTTCCCTTAAGTGAATCACCCAAGGTTTATCGAACTCAGGGAGGTAGAGGTCAGAGATATCCCTCTCAAGCAACCACACGCAATTACGATACAAGAATTCTCTTGTGTACCCAACACACCTAATACACCTGTCAGATGTATAGGTGCACTAGTTCGGCGAAGAGATAGTGAAATACAAGTAATATGGATGAATATGAGTGGTAATAGCAATCTGAAATAAAGATGGCAGCAAGCAAACATGTAACAGAACTTGTTGGAAACGGTGCCAGAAAATAGCTTGCTGGCATGGGAGGCAATTCTCTGTGGTGTAACTTTTCTATTCGGAAACAAGGCCTAGGGATCCTACTTTTACTAGTGGACACTCTCAACAATGATCACATAAATAAATAACTTCTCTTCCTTTGTGCTACATACACTCTTTTGTTGGATAACAAACACCATTCATTGTGTAGGGCTACAAGAGCTCCCTCAAGCCGGAGTTAACAAGCGCCACAACATTCGGTGTTCATATTTAAGTAACCTCTAGAGCATAATAGACTGTTGCAATTTAGACCGAGTACTAACATAGCATACACACTGTCACCTTTAAGCTATGAAAGGGGGGATAGATCACATCAATACTATCATAGTAATAGTTAACTCCATAATCTACAAGAGATTACAATCATAACCTACGCCAAGAACTACATGATGCACACACCATCACCTTTACATCATGAAGGAGGAATAGACTACTTTAATAACATCACTAGAGTAGCACATAGATTAATAGTGATACAAAGCTCATCATATGGATCTCAATCGTGCAAGGCAGTTCATGAGATCATTGTATTGAGGTACATGAGAGAGAGATTAACCACATAGCTACCGGTAGAGCCCTTAACCTCGAGGGAGAACTACTCCCTCCTCATCATGGGAGACAGCAGTGGCGATGAAGATGGCGGTGATGTCGATGGAGATGCCTTCCGGGGGCACTTCCCCGTCCCGGCGGTGTGCCGGAACGAGACTTCGTCCCCGAACTTGGCTTCGCGATGGCGGCGGCTGCGTAACTTTTCTCGTCCCGTGGCTTATCTTTTTAGGGTTTTCGAGGCGGAGAGAATATATAGGCGGAAGGGCAGGGTCAGTGGAGGCACGAGAGCCCCACACCATAGGGCGGCGCAGGCCCCACCCAGGCCGCCTGGCCCTGTGGTTTGGGCGCCTCGTCGCCCCACCTCGTATGCTCTTCGGTCTTCTGGAAGCTCCGTGGAAAAATAAGACCCTGGGCGTTGATTTCGTCCAATTCCGAGAATATTTCCTTTGTAGGATTTCTGAAACCAAAAACAGCAGAAAACAACAACTGGCTCTTCGAGCATCTCGTTAATAGGTTAGTGCCGGAAAATGCATATAAATGATGTAAAGTATGTATAAAACATGTGAGTATTGTCATAAAAGTAGCATGGAACATAAGAAATTATGGATACGTTTGAGACGTATCACCCAACTACTAAGACGTGGAAAGAGGATATTGTCAGAGAGATTTTCTATAAGCCTGATGCTAATGAGGTTTTTCAAATTAATATTCCTTCCCTGAATGGTGATGACTTCATTGCTTGGAATTATGAGAAGAATGGGGCTTTCTCTGTGAGAAGTGCATATAGATTGGGTCTTGATCTAAAGTTAAATGAACATGTCCCTGGAATTAGCTCCAAACCGGCTGGTGAAAGAGCTATGTGGGACATTATATGGAAAGCTAGAGTCCCTCCTAAGGTGAGAGTGTTCGGTTGGAAACTTGTCAACAATGCGCTTGGTGTTCAGGACTTAAGATGCCAGAGACACATGGATAATATTCCTACTAGTCAAATATGTGGCATGGAGGCTGAAACAATTTATCATGCCATGATTAAATGCTCAAAGGCAGTGTCGTCAAGAAACAGGCTTCGGGGCGATTGGGGTCTTCCTGACGATCAATTCTTCAATAACACACGGCCAGATTGGGCTATAATTAGCCTAAGTCAGGTCAATGAGCAAATGAGAGCTAAAATTCTGTTCTTGTGGTGGAGAACATGGCACTTGAGGAATAATATTATCTTTGGAGATGGTAAGTGTGGGATTGAACAATCTGCTATTTTTCTTTGGGCCTATCTTCAAACTGTGCAGGATACAAGGGACATTGAGACTGTGATTGATCCGAAAGGAAAACTACCTCTGTTGGATCATAGCAAAGCTGAAGTTCTAAAGAATACTAAGATGACTGATTGTTGGACAAAACCTCCAGATGGCTTGGCTAAACTTAACTTTGATGCAGGTTTTAATGATGCCTCTAGCTCTGGTTCTTGGGGGGCTATTCTCCGAGATAGCAATGGGGGAGTAATTCTATCGGCATGGGGACATATTCCTATGTGTAAAAATGTTGAAGCAGCTGAAGTCGTGGCTAGCCTTTCTGCTATTAAGGCAGTCATATCAAATTTTTCTGGTCCTCTGCACATTGAAAATGACTGTGCTACTCTGATTGCTGAAGTGAACACGGTGGGTACAAGCAAGTCTGCGATTGCTAGTTTCACTATGGAGATAAAAAACTTACTTTGGTTATTCCCTGCTGTAGTGGTTACTAAAATTCATAGATCTTGTAATGTAGTGGCTCATAATTTGGCTAAGCTAGGGCATACTGATTTGAGTGAGAATGTGATGCTGGGAAGTGTTCCATCCTGCGTGATGGAGAGTTTGTTGTGTGACTGTAATCAGTACATTGTTGCTTAATTTATATAAACCCAAATTCAAAAAAAAACATACATATACAAATAACAACTTTGGTATTTGGGGCATTTCCAATTTAGCATTGTTTTGGTATTTCCACTTCAATTTAATTTCCACTTGAATAAATACACCTAGACAGAGCCTTTCGTTCATATTTATATGGCACACACACATTTATTTCAAGGCTCAACATTGACCATTATTTAACCAGCAAAACATAGAGTATGTGTTTGTAAAAGCAGTGTTAATTTGGATTCAAAACTACTCCTTGGTAGTAATTTTTATTACACATTACTGGTCAAACACGAAATGTGGACGGTATAGAAATAAGCATAGGAGAGTAGTAGGCGTGAAAGTACTCCAATCTGTTCGTGCATGAATATGTACACTTATACCCTCGAGGCACATATAGCGGGAGGCCAACTGAAAGCGCGATATGCAAGACAATCTGGCTAGCGTTTTTTGAATTGAAAACCCCAATCACCCGGGAGGGGGGCTGTTAGGGCTTGTAGCTGGCTTGTAGAAGCTACGGGCTGAGCCAGATCAATCCGCTTGCCTCTAACTTGGTTGTCAATCAATGAGCGAAATCTGATTACAAAATCTTTGAAGAATGGAAGCAACCACAAAAGAAGGGGATAAAAAGTAGATGCATTGACTTAATTCGATTTGTGTGCTTAGTGTCAATTGTTGACATAGGCATCCCCAATGGGCCTGCCGAAGATGGTACCCGGGGTTTACTGAAGGCCCATAACTCGAAGAATAAGAAGATTCGGAAGCCCAAGTTATTATTAAGGAAAGCTAGAGTTGTATTAGGAAGTACTACTTGTAATCTTGCGGGACGGGTTGTAAGGGGGAGTCGAGGGACAAAGAGAGGATCGAATCAATTATCAACATAACCCTAGTTTCTTAATCGTCGAGTACTTTTCGGCTGAAACCTTCGAGATCTACTTGCCCTCTACTTCCAACGAAACCCTAGTCTACAATACGTAGGCATTGATAATTTAATACCTTGTCAATTGGCGCCGACCGTGGGGATTAGAGGCGACAAGGAGCTGATCTCGATGGCACGTTCAAGATCGTCGACTTCATCAACTGCAAGCAACGTTTTGGACAGAGGTAAACAGATCGAAACTGGTCTAGTCGATTTTGTTCCTCACCCGCCCTCCCGTTTGGATGCATATGCGTATCTGGAGGAGCCTATGGAGATGACGTTTGGCGAGTTCCAATTCCGCGTCGAGAAGGAAGGATCATATCGTCTCGAAATTCCGATCTCGTCGGGATTATCGGCGGTTGATACGTCTCCGACGTATCGATAATTTCTTATGTTCCATGCCACATTATTGATGATATCTACATGTTTTATACACATTATATGTCGTATTTATGCATTTTCCGGCACTAACCTATTAACAAGATGCCGAAGAGCCGGTTGTTGTTTTCTGCTGTTTTTGGTTTCAGAAATCCTAGTAAAGAAATATTCTCGGAATTGGACGAAATCAACGCCAGGGTCCTATTTTTGCACGAAGCTTCCAGAAGACCGAGGGGAAAGGAAGTGGGGCCACGAGGCGCCGCCACAACAAGGCGGCGCGGCCCAGGTCTTGGCCGCGCGGCCTGGCGTGTGGGGCCCTCGTGTGGCCCCCCGCGTTGCCCTTCCGCCTACTTAAAGCCTTCGTCGCGAAACCCCCAGTACTGAGAGCCACGATACGGAAAACCTTACTGAGACGCCGCCGCCGCCAATCCCATCTCGGGGGTCATCGGAGATCACCTCCGGCACCCTGCCGGAGAGGGGAATCATCTCCCGGAGGACTCTTCATCGCCATGGTCGCCTCCGAAGTGATGAGTGAGTAGTTCACCCCTGGACTATGGGTCCATAGCAGTAGCTAGATGGTCGTCTTCTCCTTATGTGCTTCATTGTTGGATCTTGTGAGCTGCCTAACATGATCAAGATCATCTATCCGTAATGCTATATGTTGTGTTTGTCGGGATCCGATGGATAGAGAATACTATGTTATGTTAATTATCAATCTATTACCTATGTGTTGTTTATGATCTTGCATGCTCTCCGTTATTAGTAGAGGCTCTGCCAAGTTTTTACTCTTAACTCCAAGAGGGAGTATTTATGCTCGATAGTGGGTTCATGCCTCCATTAAATGCGGGACGAGTGACGGAAAGTTCTAAGGTTGTGGATGTGCTTTGTTGCCACTAGGGATAAAACATTGATGCTATGTCCGAGGATGTAGTTATTGATTACATTACGCACCATACTTAATGCAATTGTCTTTTGTTTTGCAACTTAATGCCGGAAGGGGTTCGGATGATAACCCGAAGGTGGACTTTTTAGGCATATATGCATGCTTGGATAGCGGTCTATGTACTTTGTCGTAATGCCCAATTAAATCTCACAATACTTATCATATCATGTATGTGCATTGTTATGCCCTCTCTATTTGTCAATTGCCCGACTGTAATTTGTTCACCCAACATGCTATTTATCTTATGGGAGAGACACCTCTAGTGAGCTGTGGACCCCGGTCCTATTCTTTACATCGCATACAATCTACTTGCAATACTTGTTCTACTTGTTTTATGCAAACAATCATCTTCCACACAATACGGTTAATCCTTTGTTACAGCAAGCCGGTGAGATTGACAACCTCACTTTGTTTCGTTGGGGCAAAGTACTTTGGTTGTGTTGTGCGGGTTCCACGTTGGCGCCGGAATCTCCGGTGTTGCGCCGCACTACATCCCGCCGCCATCAACCTTCAACGTGCTTCTTGGCTCCTCCTGGTTAGATAAACCTTGGTTTCTTTCCGAGGGAAAACTTGCTCGCTGTGCGCATCATACCTTCCTCTTGGGGTTCCCAACGAACGTGTGAGTTACACGCCATCAAGCATATTTTTTACGGCGCCGTTGCGGGTGGAGATCAAGACACGCTGCAAGGGGAGTCTCCACAATCCAATCTCTTTACTTTGTTTTTGCCTTGCTTTATTTTATTTACTACCTTGTTTGCTGCATTATATCAAAATACAAAAAAATTAGTTGCTAGCTTTACTTAATTTACTGTCTTGCATTCTATATCAAAAACACAAAAAAATTAGTTACTTGCATTTACTTTATCTAGCTTGTTTTATTTACTACTGCTAAAATGAATACCCCTGAAAATACTAAGTTGTGTGACTTCACAACCACAAATAATAATGATTTCCTATGCACACCTATTGCTCCACCTACTACTACAGCAGAATTCTTTGAAATTAAACCTGCTTTACTTAATCTTGTTATGAGAGAGCAATTTTCTGGTGTTAGTTCTGATGATGCTGCTGCACATCTTAATAATTTTGTTGAACTTTGTGAAATGCAAAAGTATAAGGATGTAGATGGTGATATTATAAAATTGAAATTGTTTCCTTTCTCATTAAGAGGAAGAGCTAAAGATTGGTTGCTATCTTTGCCTAAGAATAGTATTGATTCATGGACTAAATGTAAGGATGCTTTTATTGGTAGATATTATCCTCCCGCTAAAATTATATCTTTGAGAAGTAGCATAATGAATTTTAAGCAATTAGATAATGAACATGTTGCTCAAGCATGGGAGAGAATGAAATCTTTGGTAAAGAATTGCCCAACCCATGGACTGACTACTTGGATGATCATCCAAACCTTTTATGCAGGACTGAATTTTTCTTCGCGGAACCTATTGGATTCAGCTGCTGGAGGTACCTTTATGTCCATTACCTTGGGGGCGGCTACAAAGCTTCTTGATGATATGATGATAAATTACTCTGAATGGCACACGGAAAGAGCTCCACAAGGTAAGAAGGTAAAATCTGTCGAAGAAACCTCCTCCTTGAGTGATAAGATTGATGTGATTATGTCTATGCTTGTGAATGATAGGACTAATGTTGATCCTAATAATGTTCCTTTAGCTTCATTGGTTGCTCAAGAAGAAAATGTTGATGTGAATTTCATTAAAAATAATAATTTCAACAACAATGCTTATAGGAACAATTCTGGTAATAACTATAGGTCATATCCTTATAATAATAGTAATGGTTATGGTAATTCTTATGGGAATTATTACAACAATAATAGGAGTGTACCCCCTGGTCTTGAAGCCATGCTTAAAGAATTTATTAGTACACAAACTGCTTTTAACAAATCTGTTGAGGAAAAGCTTGATAAAATTGATATTCTTGCTTCTAGAGTTGATAGACTTGCCTCTGATGTTGATCTTTTAAAATCAAAAGTTATGCCTAATAAGGATATTGAAAATAAAATTGTTACTACAGCAAATGCCATCCAAGTTAGAATTAATGAGAATATAAGATTAATGGCTGAATTGCGTGCTAGGTGGGATAGAGAAGAAAATGAAAAACTAGCTAAAGAGAATAATGTAGCTAAAGTTTGGACTATTACCACCACTAGTAATGTTAATGCTCAACATGTTGCTGCACCTCCTACTAATAATGGTGAAAGAATTGGTGTTGGCAATGTTCCTACTCCTAGTGCAAAGCGTACAAAACTGCCTGAAATTGCTAAAACTGCTGAAACTGCTTGTGATAAAACTGCTGAAATTTTTTCCAACATTGGGGATGATGATCCCATTGCTGTAGCTCATAATGATTTAGATTTTGATGATTGTCACATCTCTGAAGTTATAAAGTTCTTACAAAAACTTGCTAAAAGTCCCAATGCTAGTGCTATAAATTTGACCTTTACAAAACATATTACAAATGCTCTCATCAAAGCTAGAGAAGAGAAACTAAAACTTGAAACCTCTATTCCTAGAAAGTTAGAAGATGGTTGGGAGCCCATCATTAAGATGAGGGTAAATGATTTTGATTGTAATGCTTTATGTGATCTTGGTGCAAGTATTTCTGTTATGCCTAAGAAAGTCTATGATATGCTTGACTTGCCACCATTGAAAAATTGTTATTTGGATGTTAATCTTGTTGATAATGCTATAAAGAAATCTTTGGGGAGAGTTGATAATGTTCGTATTATGGTTAACAATAACCTTGTCCCCGTTGATTTTGTTGTCTTGGATATTGAATGCAATGCATCTTGTCCCATTATATTGGGAAGACCTTTTCTTCGAACTGTTGGTGCTACCATTGATATGAAGGAAGGTAATATTAAATATCAATTTCCTCTCAAGAAAGGTATGGAACACTTCCCTAGAAAAAGAATGAAGTTACCTTATGATTCTATTATTAGAACAAATTATGATGTCGATGCTTCATCTCTTGATAACACTTGATATACACTTTCTGCGCCTAGCTGAAAGGCGTTAAGAAAAGCGCTTATGGGAGACAACCCATGTTTTTACTACAGTATTTTTGTTTTATATTTGAGTCTTGGAAGTTGTTTACTACTGTAGCAACCTCTCCTTATCTTAGTTTTGTGTTTTGTTGTGCCAAGTAAAGTCTTTGATAGTAAGGTTCATACTAGATTTGGATTACTGCGTAGTTACAGATTTCTTTGCTGTCACGAATTTCGACCTGCCTCTCGGTAGGTAGCTCAGAAAAATATTCCAATTTACGTGAGTGATCCTAAGATATGTACGCAACTTTCATTCAATTTGAGCATTTTCATTTGAGCAAGTCTGGTGCCATTTTAAAATTCGTCTTTACGAACTGGTACATTTTTGACAGATTCTGCCTTTTATTTCGCATTGCCTCTTTTGCTATGTTGGATGAATTTCTTTGATCCATTAATGTCCAGTAGCTTTGTGCAATGTCCAGAAGTATTAATAATGATTGTGTCACCTCTGAACATGTGAATTTTTGATTGTGCACTAACCCTCTAATGAGTTTGCTTGAAGTTTGGTGTGAAGGAAGTTTTCAAGGGTCAAGAGAGGAGTATGATATACTAAGATCAAGAGGAGTGAAAGCTCTAAGCTTGGGGATGCCCGGTGGTTCACCCTCGCATATTCTAAGAAGACTCAAGCGTCTAAGCTTGGGGATGCCCAAGGCATCCCCTTCTTCATCGACAACATCATCAGGTTCCTCCCCTGAAACTATATTTTTATTCAGTCACATCTTATGTACTTTGCTTGGAGCGTCTGTTTGTTTTTGTTTTTTTGTTTTTGTTTGAATAAAATGGATCCTAGCATTCGTTGTGTGGGAGAGAGACACGCTCCGCTGTTGCATATGGACAAATATGTCCTTAGGCTTTACTCATAGTATTCATGGCGAAGGTTGAATCTTCTTCGTTAAATTGTTATATGGTTGGAATCGGGAAATGCTACATGTAGTAATTGTAAAATGTCTTGGATAATTTGATACTTGGCAATTGTTGTGCTCATGTTTAAGCTCTTGCATCATATACTTTGCACCCATTAATGAAGAAATACATAGAGCTTGCTAAAATTTGGTTTGCATATTTGGTCTCTCTAAAGTCTAGATAATTTCTAGTATTGAGTTTTGAACAACAAGGAAGACGGTGTAGAGTCTTATAATGTTTACAATATGTCTTTTATGTGATTTTTGCTGCACCGGTTCATCCTTGTGTTTGTTTCAAATAACCTTGCTAGCTTAAACCTTGTATCGAGAGGGAATACTTCTCATGCATCCAAAATCCTTGAGCCAACCACTAAGCCATTTGTGTCCACCATACCTACCTACTACATGGTATTTCTCCGCCATTCCAAAGTAAATTGCTTGAGTGCTACCTTTAAATTTCCATCATTCGCCTTTGCAATATATAGCTCATGGGACAAAATAGCCTTAAAAACTATTGTGGTATTGAATATGTACTTATGCACTTTATCTCTTATTAAGTTGCTTGTTGTGCGATAACCATGCTTACGGGGACGCCATCAACTCTTTGTTGAATATCATGTGAGTTGCTATGCATGTCCGTCTTGTACGAAGTAAGAGAGATCTACCACTTTAATGGTTAGAGCATGCATATTGTTAGAGAAGAACATTGGGCCGCTAACTAAAGCCATGAATCATGGTGGAAGTTTCAGTTTTGGACATATATCCTCAATCTCATATGAGAACACTAATTGTTGCTACATGCTTATGCATTAAAGAGGAGTCCATTATCCATTGTCCATGTTGTCCGGTATGGATGTCTAAGTTGAGAATAATCAAAAGCGAGAAATCCAAAATGCGACCTTTCTCCTTAGACCTTTGTACGAGCGGCATGGAGGTACCCTTTGTGACACTTGGTTAAAACATGTGTATTGCGATGATCCGGTAGTCCAAGCTAATTAGGACAAGGTGCGGGCACTATTAGTATACTATGCATGAGGCTTGCAACTTGTAAGATATAACTTACATAATACATATGCTTTATTACTACCGTTGACAAAATTGTTTCACGTTTTCAAACTAAAAGCTCTAGCACAAATATAGCAATCGATGCTTTCCTCTTTGAAGGACCTTTCTTTTACTTTTATGTTGAGTCAGTTCACCTATTTCTCTCCACCTCAAGAAGCAAACACTTGTGTGAACTGTGCATTGATTCCTACATACTTGCATATTGCACTTGTTATATTACTCTATGTTGACAATTATCCATGAGATATACATGTTATAAGTTGAAAGCAACCGCTGAAACTTAATCTTCCTTTGTGTTGCTTCAATACCTTTACTTTGATTTATTGCTTTATGAGTTAACTCTTATGCAAGACTTATTGATGCTTGTCTTGAAGTACTATTCATGAAAAGTCTTTGCTTTATGATTCGAGTTGTTTACTCATGTCATTACCATTGTTTTGATCGCTGCATTCATTACATATGCTTACAATAGTATGATCAAGGTTATGATGGCATGTCACTCCAGAAATTATCTTTGTTATCGTTTACACCTGCTCGGGACGAGCAGAACTAAGCTTGGGGATGCTGATACGTCTCCGACGTATCGATAATTTCTTATGTTCCATGCCACATTACTGATGATATCTACATGTTTTATACATATTATATGTCGTATTTATGCATTTTCCGGCACTAACCTATTAACAAGATGCCGAAGAGCCGATTCTCTGTTTTCTCGCTGTTTTTGGTTTCAGAAATCCTAGTAAAGAAATATTCTCGGAGTTGGACGAAATCAACGCCCGGGGTCCTATTTTTGCACGAAGCTTCCCGGAAGACCGAGGGGAAAGGAAGTGGGGCCACGAGGCGCCGCCACAACGGGCGGCGCGGCCTAGGTCTTGGCGGCGCGGCCCACGGCTTGTGGGGCCCTCGTGTGGCCCCCGCGTTGCTCTTCCGCCTACTTAAAGCCTTCGTCGCGAAACCCCCGATGCGAGAGCCACGATACGGAAAACCTTGCCGAGACGCCGCCGCCGCCAATCCCATCTCGGGGGATTACTGGAGATCACCTCCGGCACCTGCGCCGGAGAGGGGAATCATCTCCCGGAGGACTCTTCACCGCCATGGTCGCCTCCGGAGTGATGAGTGAGTAGTTCACCCTCGGACTATGGGTCCATAGCGGTAGCTAGATGGTCGTCTTCTCCTTATGTGCTTCATGGTTGGATCTTGTGAGCTGCCTAACATGATCAAGATCATCTATCTATAATGCTATATGTTGTGTTTGTCGGGATCCGATGGATAGAGAATACTATGTTATGTTAATTATCAATCTATTACCCATGTGTTGTTTATGATCTTGCATGCTCTCCGTTATTAGTAGAGGCTCTGGCCAAGTTTTTACTCTTAACTCCAAGAGGGAGTATTTATGCTCGATAGTGGGTTCATGCCTCCATTAAATGCAGGACGAGTGATAGAAAGTTCTAAGGTTGTGGATGTCTTTGTTGCCACTAGGGATAAAACATTGATGCTATGTCCGAGGATGTAGTTATTGATTACATTACGCACCATACTTAATGCAATTGTCCGTTGTTTTGCAACTTAATGCTGGAAGGGGTTCGGATGATAACTTTGAAGGTGGACTTTTTAGGCATAGATGCATGCTTGGATAGCGGTCTATGTACTTTGTCGTAATGCCCAATTAAATCTCACAATACTTATCATATCATGTATGTGCATTGTTATGCCCTCTCTATTTGTCAATTGCCCGGACTGTAATTTGTTCACCCAACATGCTATTTATATTATGGGAGAGACACCTCTAGTGAACTGTGGACCCCGGTCCTATTCTTTACATCGCATACAATCTACTGCAATACTTGTTCTACTGTTTTATGCAAACAATCATCTTCCACACAATACGGTTAATCCTTTGTTACAGCAAGCCGGTGAGATTGACAACCTCACTGTTTCGTTGGGGCAAAGTACTTTGGTTGTGTTGTGCAGATTCCACGTTGGCGCCGGAATCCACAGGTGTTGCGCCGCACTACATCCCGCCGCCATCAACCTTCAATGTGCTTCTTGGCTCCTCCTGGTTCGATAAACCTTGGTTTCTTTCTGAGGGAAAACTTGCTGCTGTGCGCATCATACCTTCCTCTTGGGGTTCCCAACGAACGTGTGAGTTACACGCCATCAGCGGTCGATCCCGATATTTCGGATTCAGCATCGTCAACAGAGTCAGGCGAAGAAGAGATTTCGTCGCCACGCTTCATCAGCACCAGGGCAAGTGAAAAACTCGCCAAGATCTTCAGCGACATGTCTTTCGATTCATCTGCGGACTCCGATATAAGCAATAACTCGAGCAATATCGACAGCTTCACCTTCGTCGACAGATCCACTACTGTTGGAAAGGTTTTCACCAATCTCAATGATGGTGTCACCAAACCCGACAAAGTTTAGAATCCAAAATATCATCAGATCTATGTAATTGGAGAACCAAGTCGCCCAGCGGAGGAGACGTCAGAAAACTTCGATGATGCGGGAAATCCGTATGTTGATCCTGCAGATCTCACGCGAGGTTTGGGAACAAAATCACTAGTAGGAAAAGCCTTATAGACGGATCTTATTTCTGTGGCGCACTAGCCAAATATGCGCCACAGAAATTGTTTCTGTGGCGCACCAGGCCTGGTGCGCCACAAAAATAGCTTATTTTTGTGGCGCACCACAAGCTAATGCGCCACAGAAATAAGGTTGGGACCACACCCAATCATTGGTTTCTCTATTTTTGTGGCGCACGGTACCATGTGCGCCACAGAAATAAGACATTTTGTGGCGCATAGGACCAGTGCGCCACAAAATTAAGTCATTCTATGGCGCACGTGCGATGGTGCGCCACAGAAACTACACATTTTTGTGGCGCACATGAGCTTCATGCGCCACAAAAGACTTTTTTGCTCCCCACGCAACTCCACCCCCCTCCCCCCCCGTGGATCGCCTTTTTGACCTCTGTAAAAAATAAAAGAAATATATAGAAATTACAAAAAATAAAATCCTTCAAGATGGCCATGTACTATGTCATCTAGCACCACTAAAAATTAACAAACATGAATTTCAACTTTTTTTTGCAAATTTGCGTTGCAAAATCATCAAACTGGATTTCTGGTTGCATACGAACTCGAAAAAAACGCATAATATATCAAAATGTTCCCACGGAAATTCTACATCCGAATTCACCCGGGCTTGGCCGGTTGGACAATTTTTAGAATCCCCAAATTCGAAAAGAGTAAAAAGTTACGGCCAGTTAAAGTTTTTTTGCTGCAAAATACAAAAAAAAGAAAAAAACATTCTGTGGCGCACCAAGTGCCCATGCGCCACAGAATTAACGTCCAAAATTTGAATTTTCTGCCGCCCTACTCCACTTCTCTTCCACTTCTCCTCACTACTCCTTCACTTCTCCTCCTTGGACTTCTCCTCCACTTCTCCTCCTCCTCCTCCTCCACCACCACCACCACCACCACCACCTCCTCCGGCCGGCCTCCTCCTCCACCACCACCACCACCTCCTCCGGCCGGCCTCCTCCACCACCACCACCACCTCCTCCGGGGCCGGCCTCCTACTCCGGCGACCTCCTCCTCCTCCTCCTACTCCGGCGACCTACTCCGGCGACGACCTCCTTCTCCTCCTCCTCCGGTGACCACCACCACCTCCTCTTCCTCCACCACCTCCTCCACCACCACCACCTCCACCACCACCACCTCCACCACCACCACCACCTCCACCACCACCACCTCCTCCACCACCACCACCACCACCACCACCACCACCACCACCACCACCACCACCACTACCACCTCCTCCTCCTCCTCCGGCCGCCCTCCTCCTTTACCCACCCACCCAACCACCCACCTCCGGCTACCTTCCAGCAAAATATCAAAAAAAAAAATTAAAAAAATCGGCGGCCCCAGATCTAGATCTAGATCTAGATCTGGCCGCCATTCTTTTTGAATTTCAAAAAAAATTCTGTGGCGCACTACCGTCGGTGCGCCACAGAAATAAGTTTCTGTGGCGCACCACCGCAGGTGCGCCACAGAAATAAGTTTCTGTGGCGCACCACCGCAGGTGCGCCACAGAAATAAGACTTTCTGTGGCGCATGGGTCGGTGCGCCACAGAAACCTTATTTTTGTGGCGAGAATTCTGTGGCGCACCGCCCATGCGCCACAAAATCATTTTTTGGTGCGCCACTGATGAGGCTTTTCCTACTAGTGAATATATCGGTCCAGGAACACGAGAGATGGTGCAATTTCCGCAGGCAGTATGGGATCGAGTCGCAAGAGCTATTGATGGTACAAAACCAATGACCATTACGGCGACACCTGCGGAGTTACAAGCATATCAATATAGGCTTGCACGTACCGGGAGGTGATGTCTACGGGTGCTTCTATTCTTGTAGACAGTGTTGAGCCTCCAAGAGCAGAGGTTTGTAGAACAGCAGCAAGTTTCCCTTAAGTGGATCACCCAAGGTTTATCGAACTCAGGGAGGAAGAGGTCAAAGATATCCCTCTCATGCAACCCCGCAACCACAAAGCAAGAAGTCTCTTGTGTCCCCAACACACCTAATAGGTGCACTAGTTCGGCGAAGAGATAGTGAAATACGGGTGGTATGAATGAATATGAGCAGTAGTAATCGGCGCCGAAGAAAATAGCTTGGCAGCGTGTAGTTGATGGTGGTAATATGGTAGCATTGATAGTAACGCAGTAAAACAGGTAAACAAGCGACGATAGCGATATTTAGGAACAAGGCCTAGGGATTAGACTTTCACTAGTGGACACTCTCAACTTTGATCACATAACGAGAATAGATAAATTCATACTCTACACTCTTTTGTTGGATGATGAACACATTGCGTAGGATTACACGAACCCTCAATGCCGGAGTTAACAAGCTCCACAATTCAATGTTCATATTTAAATAACCTTAGAGTGCATGAAAGATCAACACGACTAAACCAAGTACTAACACAGCATGCACACTGTCACCTTCACACTATGTAGTAGGAATAGATCACATCAATACCATCATAGCAATAGTTAACTTCATAATCTACAAGAGATCACAATCATAGCCTACGCCAAGTACTAACACGGATGCACACATGATGACCCACAAGTATAGGGGATCGCAACAGTCTTCGAGGGAAGTATTACCCAATTTATTGATTCGACACAAGGGGAGACAAAGAATACTTGAAAGCCTTAACAGCGGAGTTGTCAATTCAGCTGCACACTGGAAACAGACTTGCTCGCAGGAGTTTATCGGTAGTAACAGTTTTATAGCAGTAGCGATAGTGAAATAACGAACGGAAGTAACAAAGACAGCAATAGTGATTATAGTAAACAGCAGGATTAAAATACGTAGGCACGGGGACGGATGACGGGCGTTGCATGGATGAGAGAAACTCATGTAACAATCATAGCGGGGCATTTGCTGGATAATAATAAAACGGTATCCAAGTACTAATCAATCAATAGGCATGTGTTCCAATTATAGTCGTACGTGCTCGCAATGAGAAACTTGCACAACATCTTTTGTCCTACCAATCGGTGGCGGCCGAGGCCTCAAGGAAACTACTTGGATATTAAGGTACTCCTTTTAATAGAGTACTCGGAGCAAAGCATTAACATTCCGTGAACACATGTGATCCTCACATCACTACCATCCCCTCCGGTTGTCCCGATTTCGTCACTTCGGGGCCATTGGTTCCGGACGGCGACATGTGTATACAACTTGCGAGTAAGATCATAAACAACGAATATCTTCATGAATCAATAACATGTTCAGATCTGAGATCATGGCACTCGGGCCCTAGTGACAAGCATTAAGCATAACAAGTTGCAACAATATCATAAAAGTACCATCTACGGACACTAGGCACTATGCCCTAACAATCTTATGCTATTACATGACCAATCTCATCCAATCCCTACCATCCCCTTCGGCCTACAGCGGGAATTACTCACACATGGATGGGGAAACATTGCTTGGTTGATGGAGAGGCGTTGGCGGTGATGGCGGTGATGATCTCCTCCAATTCCCGTCCCGGCGAGTGCCGAACGGAGACTTCGGCTCCCGCGACGGAGTTTCGCGATGTGGCGGCGTTCTGGAGGGTTTCGGCGACTCCGACTTTTCCCCGTGCGTTTTAGGTCGAGGCGAATAAGTAGTCCGAAGGGGGCGTCGGAGGCCGGCCAGGGGGCCACACCACATGGCCGCGCGCCGCCATGCGCATGTGTGGGGCCCTCGGGCCTCCACTTCACTTGTCCTTCGGCTCCGCCGATGTCCGGGAAAATAGGCCCTTTCGTCAAAATCCCGAGGTTTTTCCCGAAAGTTGGATTTACGCACAAAAACGAGACACCGAACGGTTCGCTGAAAACAGCGTTAGTCCGTGTTAGTTGCATCCAAAATACACAAATTAGAGGCAAAACAATAGCAAAAGTGTTCGGGAAAGTAGATACGTTTTTGGACGTATCAACTACCCCCAAGCTTAGCTTATTGCTTGTCCTCAAGCAATTCGGTTAACAAGCTGAGCGATAAAAGAACTTTCACGAACACATTTGCTCATATGATGTATATATTCTCATGATATGGCTAATACTTGAGCGATTCATAATAAGGTACATGCAAATAAGATCATCTAACAGCTTTGTCAATCATGAAGAGATACCAACAATTAATAATAAGCATCATGAATCATGTATGTAAGCAGGATTGCAATGTTCATAAGAGAGTATGATAAAGTGGTATCTCGCTTGCCCGTATTTGATCGGCAAAACATAAATGCCCGAGCACCTCTGGAGTTCATAGAAAGACTAGAAGTAGTGATTGTCAAAGATAAAAGCATCAAAGTTATACCACAATCAATCATATTTTGAGACAAGCATATTATACTAAGAATGACAGTCGTGCTCTCAAGAAAGTGCTCAAAGAAAGGATGGAGACACAACATAAAAGTAAAAGATTGACCCTTCGCGAGAGGAAGCAGGGATTAACATGCGCTAGAACTTTTCATTTGTAAAGTAGGAGTAAAATTATTTTGAGAGGTGTTTGTTGTTGTCAACGAATGGTAATGGGTACACCAACTACCTCGCCAACCGGACTTTCAAGAGCGGCTCCCATGAATTATTTGCATGTTTATGTGGCACTCCTTCCAACCTTTCTTACACAAACCATGGCTAACCGAATCCTCGGGTGCCTGCCAACAATCACATACCATGAAGGAGTGCCTTTTTAAGTTAATTAATTCGGGACTGGGAATCCCATTGCCAGCTCTTTTTGCAAAATTATTGGATAAGCGGATGTGCCACTATTCCATATGAGAGTCCGTCAAAAGTAAATGACAAGGTTGAAAGCTAAACACCACATAGTTCCTCATGAGCTATGAAACATTAACACAAATTAAGAAGCATTTTGAAGATTTTAAAGGTAGCGCATGAGAATTTACTTGGAATGGTTTGAAATGCCATGCATAGGTATTTATGGTGGACACTCTGGAATAACTTGGTTTTCATGTGTTTGGAGGCACGAGCAGCGTTCCCGCTCAGTACAAGTGAAGGCTAGCAAAATACTAGGGAGCGACAAATCAAGAGAGCAGTAACTGTCATAATCATGCTTGCGGCAAAATAAATTAACTGAGGCATAAAAGTGATACAAGAACTCTGAAGCAATGTAAATCATTGAGGCTTAATTGACTCTGTTCAGTCATATGCATGCGTGAGAATGTGCCAAGTCGATATAAATGAATTATTCAGAGGAGGATACCACAATGCCATACTTACTTATGAATAAAACAATGCAAGCAAACATCCATGACATGCTACTCATATTAATAAATTGGAGCTAATCATGAGAGATCATGAACTACTAAACTTTCTCAAATAACATATACCTCACATGAACCAACTAAGCATGCTCACATGGATGAGTATATGTACAAAAATGAAAACAAATAGAGTTCATGATCTCTCATGATTAGCTCAATTTATTAATATGAGTAGCATGTCATGGATGTTTGCTTGCATTGTTTTATTCATAAGTAAGTATGGCATTGTGGTATCCTCTCTGAATAATTCATTTATATCGA
>NC_061508.1:248553472-248571206 GCF_022539505.1 Lolium rigidum | reverse complement strand
CATTCAAACACCAACACCAACCACGTGGTGTGACACCTTCTACATCTACCTTCGGATTAGTTTTAAGCCTAAATAATTGTTATTTTGTACCCGCGTTGAGCATGAACATTATATCTGGATCTTGTTTAATGCAAGATGGTTATTCATTCAAGTCTGAGAATAATGGTTGTTCTATTTTTATGAATAATATCTTTTATGGTCGAGCACCACAAAAGAATGGCTTATTTCTGTTAGATCTCGATAGTAGTGATACGCATATACATAACATTGATGCTAAGCGAATTAAATTGAATGATAATTCTACTTATATGTGGCACTCGTCGTCTTGGTCATATTGGAGTGAAGCGCATGAAGAAACTCCATACGATGGATTACTTGAATCACTTGACTTTGAGTCACTTGATAGATGCGAAGCATGTCTAATGGGAAAAATGACTAAGACTCCATTTTCTCGGTATGATGGAGCGAGCTACCGACTTATTGGAAATCATACATACCGATGTGTGCGGACCAATGAGTGTAGCATCGCGCGGTGGTTATCGTTATGTTCTAACCTTCACAGATGATCCGAGTAGATATGGGTATATCTATTTCATGAAACATAAATCCGAAACTTTCGAGAAGTTTAAGGAATTTCAAAGTGAAGTAGAAAATCAACGTAACAAGAAGATAAAATTTCTACGATCCGATCGTGGAGGTGAATATCTGAGTTATGAGTTTGGCATGCATTTAAAGAAATGCGGAATACTTTCACAATTGACACCGCCGGGAACACCACAACGAAACGGTGTATCCGAACGTCGTAATCGAACTCTCTTAGATATGGTTCGTTCTATGATGTCTCTTACTGATTTGCCATTATCATTTTGGAGTTATGCATTAGAGACAGCCGCATTCACTTTAAATAGAGCACCATCAAAATCCGTAGAAACGACACCGTATGAATTATGGTTTAATAAGAAACCTAAGCTCGTCGTTCCCGAAAGTTTGGGGTTGCGAAGCCTATGTAAAGAAGTTACAACCGGACAAGCTAGAACCCAAAGCGGAGAAATGCATCTTCATAGGATACCCTAAGGAAACTATAGGGTATACTTTCTATCACAAATCCGAAGGCAAAATATTTGTTGCAAAGAACGGAACCTTTCTTGAGAAAGAATTTCTCACTAAAGAAGTGACTGGAAGAAAAGTAGAACTCGATGAGATTAATGAATCTATACTCGTTGATCGAAGTAGCGCTAGCATCGGAAGTTGTACTGTACCGCCTACACCGGCAATGAGAGGAAGCTAATGATAATGATCATGAAACTTCGAACGAGGAAACTACCGAACCTCGCAGATCGACAAGGGAACGTGCCACTCCCGATTGGTATGATCCTTGTCTAAATGTCATGATTGTGGATAACAATGATGAGGACCTCGCGACGTATGAAGAAGCAATGATGAGCCCAGATTCCAACAAATGGCAAGAAGCCATGAAATCCGAAATGGGATCCATGTATGATAACAAAGTATGGACTTTGGTAGACTTACCTGATAGCCGAAAGGCTGTCGAGAATAAATGGATCTTCAAGAGAAAAACAGATGCCGATGGTAATATTACTGTCTATAAAGCTCGACTTGTCGCAAAGGGTTTCCGACAAATTCAAGGAGTTGACTACGATGAGACTTTCTCACCTGTAGCGAAGCTAAAATCAGTGAGGATTTTGTTAGCAATAGCTGCATTTTTCGATTATGAGATTTGGCAGATGGATGTCAAAACGGCGTTCCTTAATGGAGACATTGAGGAAGAGTTGTATATGGTACAACCCAAAGGTTTTGTCAATCCTAAAAATGCCGACAAAGTATGCAAACTTCAGCGTTCAATTTATGGACTGAAGCAAGCATCAAGAAGTTGGAACCGACGCTTTGATAAGGTGATCAAAGACTTTGGGTTTATACAGTGTCATGGAGAGGCCTGTATTTACAAGAAAGTGAGTGGGAGCTCTGTAGCATTCCTGATATTATATGTAGATGACATATTATTAATTGGGAATGATATAGAACTATTAAGCAGTGTAAAAGGTTATTTGAATAATAGTTTTTCAATGAAAGACCTTGGTGAAGCATCGTATATATTAGGCATCAAGATTTATAGAGATAGATCAAGACGCTTAATAGGGCTATCGCAGAGTACATATCTGGACAAGATTCTAAAGAAATTTAGAATGGACGAAAGTAAGAAAGGATTCTTACCTATGTTACCAGGCAAGGTCTTGAGTAAGACTCAAGGACCGGCTACGGCAGATGAAAGAGAAAGGATGAGTAATATCCCCTATGCCTCGGCAGTAGGATCTATCATGTATGCCATGCTATGTACTAGACCGGATATAGCACATGCTCGTTAGTTTGACTAGCAGATATCAAAGTGATCCAGGAATGGAACACTGGACAGCGGTCAAGAATATCCTAAAGTACTTGAAAAGAACTAAGGATATGTTTCTTTGTTATGGAGGTGACCAAGAGCTCGTTGTAAATGGTTACACCGATGCAAGTTGGAACACTGATCCCGATGACTCTAAGTCACAATCCGGGTACGTGTTTATATTGAATGGTGCTGCAGTAAGCCGGGCTAGCTCGAGCGAGTGCACGGTGGCGAAGTCTTCAACAGAATCGAGTACATAGCGGCTTCGAGGCTTCATCAGAAGCGGTATGGATGAAGAGGTTCATTGTAGAGCTCGGTGTGGTTCCTAGTGCATTGGACCCATTAATCATTTACTGTGATAACATGGGTGCCATCGCCAATGCAAAAGAGCCAAGGTCACACAAGAGGCTGAAGCATATCAAGCTGCGTTACCACTCGATTCGCGAGTACATCGAAGATGGAGAAGTAAAGATTTGCAAAGTACACACTGATCTGAATGTAGCAGATCCGTTGACTAAAGCTCTCCCTAGGGCAAAGCATGACCAACACCGAATGCCATGGGTGTTAGGTATATTACAATGTAATCTAGATTATTGACTCTAGTGCAAGTGGGAGATCGAAGGAGATATGCCCTAGAGGCAATAATAAAAGTAGTTATTATTTATATCTCTATGTTTATGATAAATGTTTATATATCATGCTAGAATTGTATTAACCGAAACATTAGTACATGTGTGATATGTAGACAAACAAGAAGTCCCTAGTATGCCTCTTAAACTAGCTTATTGATTAATGGATGATTAGTTTCATAATCATGAACATTGGATGTTATTAATAACAAGGTTATATCATTATATGAATGATGTAATGGACACACCCAATTAAGCGTAGCATAAGATCTCGTCATTAAGTTGTTTGCTATAAGCTTTCGATACATAGTTACCTAGTCCTTATGACCATGAGATCATGTAAATCACTTATACCGGAAAGGTACTTTGATTACACCAAACACCACCGCGTAAATGGGTGGCTATAAAGGTGGGATTAAGTATCCGGAAAGTATGAGTTGAGGCATATGGATCAATAGTGGGATTTGTCCATCCCGATGACGGATAGATATACTCCGGGCCCTCTCGGTGGAATGTCGTCTAATGTCTTGCAAGCATATGAATGAGTTCATAAGAGACCACATACCACGGTACGAGTAAAGAGTACTTGTCGGAGACGAGGTTGAACAAGGTATAGAGTAATACCGAAGATCAAACCTCGGACAAGTAAAATATCGCGAGACAAAGGGAATTGGTAATGTATGTGAATGGTTCATTCGATCACTAAAGTCATCGTTGAATATGTGGGAGCCATTATGGATCTCCGGATCCCGCTATTGGTTATTGGTCGGAGTGAGTACTCAACCATGTCCGCATAGTTCTCGAACCGTAGGGTGACACACTTAAAGTTGGATGTTGAAATGGTAGTTCTTGAATATGGAATGAAGTTGGAATATTTGTTCTGAGTCCCGGATGTGATCCCGGACATCACGAGGAGTCCCGAATGGTCCGGAGAATAAGATTCATATATAGGATGTCATTTTATGTGAATAAAATGTCGCGGAAGGTTCTATGGAAGGTTCTAGAAGGTTCTAGAAAAGTCCGGAAGAAACCACCAAGGAAGGTGGAGTCCACAAGGGACTCCACCCCCCATGGCCGGCCAACCCTAGTGGGGGAGGAGTCCCAAGTGGACTCCCCCTTAGGGGCCGGCCACCCCCCCACATGGGAGGTGGGAATCCCACCTTTGGGTGGGAGTCCTAGTTGGGCTAGGATTGCCCCCTCCTATGGAAGGATTTGGTTCGGGTCTTATTCGAAGACTTGGACACCACCTCTTGGGGTTCCACCTATATAATGAGGGACAAGGGGAGGGGGCCGGCCACCTCAAACACCACCAAGGTGGCCGCACCCCTATAGTGGCCGGCGCCCCCCTCTCCCCAAACCCTAGCCGCCCGCTCCTCCACATCCCGCACGCTTAGCGAAGCTCCGCCGGACTTCTTCACCACCACCGACACCACGCCGTCGTGCCGTCGGATTCAAGAGGAGCTACTACTTCCGCTGCCCGCTGGAACGGGGAGGTGGACGTCGTCTTCATCAACAACCGAACGTGTGACCGAGTACGGAGGTGCTGCCCGTTCGTGGCGCCGGAACCGATCGTGATCAAGATCTTCTACGCGCTTTGCAAGCGGCAAGTGAACGTCTACCGCAGCAACAAGAGCCTCATCTTGTAGGCTTTGGAATCTCTTCAAGGGTGAGACTCGATACCCCCTCGTTGCTACCGTCTTCTAGATTGCATCTTGGCTTGGATTGCGTGTTCGCGGTAGGAAAATTTTTGTTTTCTATGCAACGTTATCCTACATTTGCGTCGTTCCGGACGCCGCGGCCGTCCGCTTTTGCGGTGCGTCCCCGCGTTGGGCCGGGTTTTTGTCCGGCTGGACCCATCCGGACGCGCGGGCGCGGGATGGGTCGCCCCGTTGGAGATGCCCTTACTTGAGTGCTACCTTTAAAAATTCTATTCCTTTGTCTTTGCAATATATAGCTCATGGGAAAAATAGCCTTAAAAACTATTGTGGTGAAGAATATGTACTTATGTGTCTTATTTCTTAATAAGTTGCTTGTTGAGCGGTAACCATGTTTCGGGGACGCCATCAACTTTTACCTTTGTTGAAAATCATGTGAGTTGCTATGCATGTTCGTCTTGTCTGAAGTAAGGGCGATTTTCATGATCATATGGTTTGAGTATGCATATTGTTAGAGAAGAACATTGGGCCGCTAACTAAAGCCATGATCCATGGTGGAAGTTTCAGTTTGGACAATTAATCCTCAATCTCTTATGAGAATTTTAACTGTTGTTGAATGCTTATGCATTAAAGAGGAGTCCATTATCTGTTGTCTATGTTGTCCCGGTATGGATGTCTAAGTTGAGAATAATCAAAAGCGAGAAATCCAACGCGAGCTTTCTCGTTAGACCTTTGTACAGGCGGCATAGAGGTACCCCTTTGTGACACTTGGTTGAAACATATGCTATGCATTGATAATCCATGTTAATCCAAGCTAATTAGGACAAGGTGCGAGCACTATTGGTATACTATGCATGAGGCTTGCAACTTATAGGATATCTTATACATAACACATATGATTTATTACTACCGTTGACAAAATTGTTTCTATGTCTTCAAAATGAAAAGCTCTAGCACAAATATAGTAATCCATGCTTCCCTCTGCGAATGGCCATTCTTCTACTTTATTGTTGAGTCAGTTTACCTATTCTTTCTATCTCAGAAGCAAACACTTGTATCAACTGTGTGCATTGATTCTTACATGTTTACCTATTGCACTTGTTATATTACTTTGTGTTGACAAATATCCATGAGATATATATGTCGAAGTTGAAAGCAACTGCTGAAACTTATATCTTCCTTTGTGTTGCTTCAATGCCTTTACTTTGAATTTATTGCTTTATGAGTAACTCTTATGCAAGTCTTATTGATGCTTGTCTTGAAAGTATTATTCATGAAAAGTCTTTGCTATATGATTCATTTGTTTACTCATTATCTTCACCATTGCTTCGAATCGCTGCATTCATCTCATATGCTTTACAATAGTATTGATCAAGATTATGATAGCATGTCACTTCAGAAATTATCTTTGTTATCGTTTACCTACTCGAGGGCGAGTAGGAACTAAGCTTGGGGATGCTTGATACGTCCCAAACGTATCTATAATTTCTTATGTTCCATGCTACTTTTATGATGATACTCACATGTTTTATACACATTATGTGTTATTATTATGCATTTTCCAGCACTAACCTATTGACGAGATGCCGAAGAGCCGATTCTGTTTTACTCGCTGTTTTTGGTTTCAGAAATCCTACAAAGGAAATATTCTCGGAATTGGACGAAATCAACGCCCAGGGTCTTATTTTTCCACGAAGCTTCCAGAAGACTGAGGGAGATACGAAGTGGGGCCACGGGGCGCTGCCACACTAGGGCGGGGCGGCCTAAGGGGGGCCCGCGCGGCCCTAGCGTGTGGGGCCCCCGTGACTCTCCCGACTCCGCCCTTCCGCCTACTTAAAGCCTTTGTCGCGAATACCCCAGTACCGAGAGCCACGATACGGAAAACCTTCCAGAGACGCCGCCGCCGCCAATCCCATCTCGGGGATTCGGAGATCGCCTCCGGCACCCTGCCGGAGAGGGGAATCATCTCCCGGAGGTCTCTTCATCGCCATGATCGCCTCCGGATCGATGTGTGAGTAGTCCACCCCTGGACTATGGGTCCATAGCAATAGCTAGATGGTTGTTTTCTCCTCATTGTGCTATCATGTTAGATCTTGTGAGCTGCCTATCATGATCAAGATCATCTATTTGTAATCCTACATGTTGTGTTTGTTGGGATCCGATGAATATTGAATACTATGTCAAGTTGATTATCAATCTATCATATATGTTGTTTATGTTCTTGCATGCTCTCCGTTGCTAGTAGAGGCTCGGCCAACTTGATACTTGTGACTCCAAGAGGGGGTATTTATGCTCGATAGTGGGTTCATGCCTCCATTAAATGCAGGACGATGACGAAAAGTTCTAAGGTTGTGGATGTGCTGTTGCCACTAGGGATAAAACATCGATGCTTTGTCTAAGGATATTTGTGTTGATTATATTACACACCATACTTAATGCAATTGTCTGTTGTTTGCAACTTAATACTGGAGGGGGTTCGGATGATAACCTGGAGGTGGACTTTTTAGGCATAGATGCATGCTGGATAGCAGTCTATGTACTTTGTCGTAATGCCCTGATTAAATCTCATAGTACTCATCGTGATATATGTATGTGCATTGTTATGCCTTCTTTATTTATCAATTGCCCAACTGTAATTTGTTCACCCAACATCTGTTTATCTTATGGGAGAGACACCACTAGTGAACTGTGGACCCCGGTCCAATTCTTTACATCTGAACTACAATCTACTGCAATTGTTCTTTACTCGTTCTTCGCAAACAATCATCATCTTCCACACAATACGTTTAATCCTTTGTTTACGACAAGCCGGTGAGATTGACAACCTCACTGTTACGTTGGGGCAAAGTACTTTGATTGTGTTGTGCAGGTTCCACGTTGGCGCCGGAATCGCTGGTGTTGCGCCGCACTACACTCCGCCACCATCAACCTTCAACGTGCTTCTTGGCTCCTACTGGTTCAATAAACTTTGGTTTCTTTCTGAGGGAAAACTTGCTACTGTACGCATCACACCTTCCTCTTGGGGTTCCCAACGGACGTGTGTTAACTGCACGCATCAGGGCGCCAGGGCAGGAGAACTGGGCAAGAGTACCCTGCTTAGCAAGAAAACCACGCAACATCTAGGAGATATACTCACCGGCAGAACCAGCCCGAAAGACACGTATAGGCGTGGAAAGCTGAGTATGGACCAGCAAAACGCTTATACATCGAGAGAACCTCGCTGGGAGAAGTCATAAAATAAATCCAAGTGTGGCGAGAGAAGTCATCGATAAAAATAACATAGTAGCGGTGGCCCCCCTTGGAAACAAAGGGAGTCGGACCCCATACATCAGAATGGACCAAATCAAACGGACGCTGAGATACAAATTCACTAGTAGGATAAGGTAACTGATTCTGTTTACCAAGCCTATAGCCCTGACAACCCTGAAGCGAGACATCTCCTGAGACAGACCCCAAAAGACCTTGACGAAGTAAAGATGACAAACGAGAACCACAAAGATGACCAAGATGATGATGCCACTGCTGAAAGGAGGCGGTAGTGGAAGCAGCAAGCACACATGGTGCATTCGGTGAAGTGGTGGAAGAAGGAACATGAAGCCAGTCAAGCTCCCAAAGTCCCTGGGAGTCACGGCACCGAGGGCGAGCCCCAATCAGTGCCCGAGTGTGAGTGTCTTGAACAGAACAGGAATCAACATCAAGAATGAGCCAACAACCAGAATCAGTAAGTTGAGCAGCGGAAAACAAGTTCATGGTAAGACGGGGAACATGAGAAACATCAGGGACGGAAAAGGAGGGAGTAGAAAGAGTGCCACGACCAGCAATAGGAACAGAAGTACCATCGGCAGTAAGAACACGAACAGGAAGAGGAAGCGGACAAAGAGAAGAAAGAGAGGAAGAGTCAGGAGACATGTGAAAAGAAGCTCCAGAATCCAGAACCCACAAAGATGTACCTGACCGTGTAGAAGAAACAGCCGCGGAGGCAGCAGTACCCGTCGAAGGAGAGCCGGAGGAGGCAAGGAGACGCTGAAGTCTCGCTATATCCTGCTCAGTGAAGCCGGTGGTGACAGGCGCTGAAGGTGGAGCACGAGGAGGCACACACCGCTGCTTCTGATAGCAGTTAGACTCGAGGTGACCAGGCCTCCGACAGTGACTGCAGAACCGAGGAGGACGAGGGCGACCCCCACCGCAAGAAGGGCGGGCTCCTCCAGAGGCAGCAGGCGCTGGTGTGGGAAGAAGTGGCGGTGCAACTGCAGTGGGAACTCGAGCAACAAGAACAGAAGGTGTCCCAAGCAGTCCAGCACCACGCAGACGAGTCTCCTCAGCACGAAGCTCAATCAACACCTCTGAGATAGGAACATGGCCTCGAGCAAACAACTGAGCACGACGTGGCTCAAACTCTGGACGAAGTCTAGACAGGAACCCAGGGATCCTCTGAAAGTCCATATCTGAACGTACTGTCCGGCAACACGAGCAAGTACCACAGACAGCACTGCGAAGGGAGTCAAGTTGGCGCCAGATCGCCGCACTCTGGGTGTAAAACTCATCAACAGGAGAGTCACCCTGCTGAAGATCATGCTCCTGACGCAACACAGACAAGTACAGAGAATTCCCACAAGGTTGATAGTGCTGACGAAGGTGAGACCACATCTCAGCAACAGTAGCGAGTCCCATAAACTCAGAAGCAAACTGTGGTTGAACACTCTGCGAAAGAACAACGACAGCTCTAGCATCCTCATCACACCACTGAGTAAAAGTGGCCAAACTATCGCGGTAGGAGCCAAGAGCCTCTGAATAGGCAAGTACCTGCTCCTCATATGCCTCATCAGCAGCAGTCTCGGCAGACTTGGCTGCATCCCGATCAGCCTGAGTAGCATCCTCAGCAAGGGCATGTGGCACGGACGGCGGAGTAGGAGGCACAGGAGCAGTGGGGTGCGGCGGACAAGAGACCTCGCCAGTAAGAACACCCCACAGCCGAAGACCGCGCATGTGAATGCACATAAAGGCAGCAAACTCTCCATAGTTGGTACCATCAAAAATCACGCGGCACCGAGGAATACTGACATATCCAGACGAAGACGATGCCATCTTTCTTCACCTTTTTTTTCCAGATCACGATGTGGATCACGATTTGGATCGCGATGGAGCCACTCTCAGGCAGGCCGCCCGTGGCAGCCAGAGAGTAGGGCGGGCAGCCGGAGGCGAGGCGGCACTGGAGATGGGCGACGCAGCCGGTGAAGCAGGTAGCGCCGGGGTAGGGCCGACCGGGAGCAGGGTGGGCCGGCCGGAGGCGGGGCGGCGCCGGAGATGGGCGGCGCGGCCAGCGGTGGGGCGGAGAGGGCTGGCCGGGGACAGCGCCGGCAGGGGATGGGGCAGCGCGGGAGCGGAGCGGGCCGGCCGGGAACGCCGCCGGTGATGGCCGGAACTGGGCCGGAGATGGCCGGAGACAGCGGATCGGGGCAGCAGGAGCTCGATTTTGAGCTCAAAACCCGACGAAAGTGGGCAAAGACTTCGATCCCGACTACAACGGGAGAGAAAGAAGAAGGTGGAGCAGCGGCGGCCGGAAAGAACGTCGGCGGCGGCGGGGATCGAGCACGGAGTTGCAGCGTGCAAGGAGCTAGACCTAGAGCTCTGATACCATGTTGTGAATTAGCAACTAGTATTCACAGAGGGCCATAGGCCAGTACATGTACATGTGTTACAATGTGCAGGTAAACCCCTCATACACTGGAAAATATAGGAAATATACAACTCTAACAACCACGTCTAACCTAAGCCATTCACCCAATCTTAAATCCCTACATTTTATATATACCCATCATTTGGTTACAGTGGCCATGCTGGATGATCCGCCCCCTCGAGGATCGGACCATCCGGCCTAAGTGGAGGGTATATATATATATATATATATATATATATATATATAGGTCTGCTATTCTCGAACCGGTTCGAGAATAACTATTCTCGAACCCTTTCTGAACTTCTGGGTGTTTTCCTAGTGAACTTCTCGACGGAATACCCGAATTGCATGTTCGTGCGGACAGTATTTTCATGATGATTTTCAAACCGCTTATCGGATTGATGCGTATAATATACCGTTGGATTCGCACGGAAATTTCGCAACTTTTTCGTGTTCATTGTTTTCCCAAATTCTATATTGATTAAAACTAATTTGAAATATACAAAACGACGTTTTCGCGGATTTCTCTATTTATGTACAGTTTCGGGGTTCCAGTTTTCAAACCGTTTATCGGAATGATGCGTATGATACGCCGTTGGAAAGGTGCTGACTAGGCGCACCTTTTTCATGAAGAACACTTTTCTAAATTCTTTATAGTTTAAGAGAAGATTTGAATATACGTGATTACGTTTTTTCGAACTTCTCGGTTTTTCGAACTGTTTTGGGGGCTTATTTTCGAACCACTTATCGGAATGTTCCAAATGATATTGCATTGAAAAGATATTGATTAGGCGAATCTTTTTCATGTTGAATGTTTTTCCAAATTCTAAATGGTTTTAGTTTAATTTCAGAAATACATAAAAGTGAAGATAACGCCGACACAAGAACATTTCGAAATTGGCTCATCTAGATTGATTAGGTGTGGCATTGCGATATGTTGGTGTATTAGTAGAGTTATATTAGTGCTAATTGTACGCTGAGTTGGTCGATTTGCGCAATCGGTGGTTGTACGGATGATTTCTATGCGTATGATTTCCGTCCAGAAAAACAGAGTGTATGAGGTGCTCGAATATAGAAGTGAACTTCCTTATATCTGTTTGTGAACTTCCGATCGCGGTATAAAAGTTTCAGGCATGTAATAAAATTATAGCGAACTTCTGTGGATGTGAACTTCTTCTCCCCTGAATCTGAACTTCCCGACGGACTTCAATATTGTACAGGGCGAACTTCCGAAACTTTAGTCTAGTTTGAAGTGAACTTCAGAAAATATAGCAAACTTCCGTCGCATCTGCACTTCTCTGGATACAGATCTGAACTTCCCCTTATCTGCATCTAAACTTCCAGACGGACCTCAACATTGTAAGGAGTGAACTTCCATTTCAAATATGAACTTCTATACGGGGAGTGAAATTTCATACGGAGGTAAGTGAACTTCCCGATGGTGGCAAGTGAACTTCTGAAAATATTTTGCGAACTTCCACATGTTCGAATTGAACATCCGAGTTGTGTTTGTCAAAGTGCTGGTGAGATACAAAGTGCACTCCCCAATAATAAAAGTGTAATTCAATGAAGCGAGCCACCAATGATTTCTCTTTCTAATTTTCTAGCGAACATCATATTGCTTCGCCGCCCAGTCAAGAAAGTACATTGCGGACCTCGGATAAGTGTAGTGCACATTTCTTTTTGTGAAATAGATGAACTTTTATCTGTGAAAAAGTATTCACAAACTAGACTTGGTGAACTTTTGTTTTCTAGATTTTTGTTCAAGGAACAACTTTGTGGTTTTAGACGATGCATCAAGTGGTTTTCCACCTGGTACAGACGATGCATCAAGTGGTTTTCCACCTGGTACAGACGATGCATCAAGTGGTTTTCTGCCTGGTACGAAGTGCTTTTCTGCTATGTTCAAAGCGAACTACCAAAAGTAACTGAACTTTCAAGAGGTTTGTGTTAATTTTTCTGTTCAGCTCAAGGTGAACTTCCATGCGATAAAAATTGAACTTGCACTTTGGGATAAGTTACAACTTAAAAACGCTGAACTTCAGGCAGAGTGAATTTCCTCTTGGAGGGGAAGTGAACTTACGAGATAAAACTGGGAAACGTTGTAGTTTGCTGAACTTGAAATGCTACCAGATTTAGCCCAATGGCTACAAGTTACAACTTAGAATAATTACAAATGCAAAGCTTTGCCGAGGCTTGTCCTTAAACTTCAGACAACCTGGTCTCTTTCAGAAATCCGCACTTCTTTTATCTGAACTTCACAACCAAGTACCAGCAATGTACCAAAAAGTAGGTGTCAGGCCTTTTTGTAAGCCAGAGGTGAGAAATCACAGCAAGACATCAACTATACTTCCAAGATTGAAACAAGGTACAATGGTATTATTGAAGAAATTAGCCAGACAAGCTTGGCAGCAGAAATTATACTAAGAGAGTATATTCAAACATCAAAACAAGCTAGCGGCAGAAAATCAGAAATCGCAGGCACATCCTCTAGTGGATGACTCAACTGCCGCACAGCCTCCAGTGGATGACTCAACTGCCGCACTGCCTCCTGCGGTGGCGTAGCGCTGTGTCTTAGCGGACGGGTGGACTGCCGGGCCGCACACTACGGTACTTCCCTGTAACCTCTTACACGTAGCATGAGAGGAGCTGTACAAGATCTTGAGTCTCTTTTTATTGTCGGCATGAAATCCCAAACCTGCAACTCATCCAATAGTATAATTTTGAGAGTAGAGACAAATATTAAATTTATTTTATTTCTGCATTTGTACAAATCACTATATAAATAATGTACAAGTAAATGTGAACTTTTTTTGCCACGACAAATTGAATGCAAAAAAATGAAATGAATTTCTGGGCATTACCAAGTGAACTTCAGAGACATTACAAGTGGACTCCGGGTCAGGCATTTTCTTGATGGCCTTTTCACTTGGGAATTTCTTCTTTTCATTTTTTCAAATGTAGTGAACTGCTTTAGACTGAGGAGTGAACTTGTCTTACATTGAAAGTAACATACTTTCGAGAACAAATAATCCAGTTTAGCAGACAAGGAAAACTCATTTTTAGCAGCAAACATTCTGACTTTAAATATATACATTCTATTGAGCATTTGCAAAACTAGTTTGTGATCTGTCTAAGCCATCAAGACAGTTGCAAGACTCAAATAATTTCTTCTATTTTGTCCTTTGATTAGAATAGTTAAGGAACAAATTAGAAACTATAATCCAATCCACTTGGACATGCTAACATGAATTAACTCCAGATCAAGAGAAAACTAGAATTGAAAATAAAGGGAACACCACATACAAGGTGGCAACATTATCTTTTGATCAAATGATTCTCAGGGGATAGCAAGTACAAGTAGTGCATCAAGGTAAGGAAAGAGTTAAAGCATATACATGGAGCAAGAAGCAACAGAGGAACGAGTGAAGTCATATGGTTTTTAAAAAGATCATACACACCTTCTGAACTGGTCCAACATCACATCTGAACAGCAGCAGCTTCGATGTGTCCGACGGATAGATTGACTTGTCATATTGTAAATAGTGAACTTCCTCGTAGGCAAGTGAGCCTAACGGATAAAATAGTGAACTTCATAACCACACTGTTTGTGGCTGCTCGCAATAACCTTAGAACAAGATCAGATAAACCATGATTGCACCTTATTGGGATTAAGAAACAAAGCACTTGAACAATATATCAATCCAGTACTAAAAAAATGGTGCTAGATCTGACAACTTAGTATAGGAAACTAAAAGAAATGAATAGAGGTCGCTTGCCAGATTGTAATCCTATCAGTCCTGGAGCATACCTTAAGTTTATTGTTGAAATCCCCACGGAGTATTACCAGATCATCATTCCACATCTTAGATATAACATAGGAGGCTCGATCAAGTAATGTTCCTTACCTTTACAAAAAAGCACCATAAGGACACTAGTGGACAGGTAGATGGTCAAGAGCAAAAGAAACACTAGATAATGCTTTTATACAGCAAAAACAAGATTGCTCTTTCAGTAAGATGCATTTTGTACAAATATAATTTATTTTATTGCAGAGTGAACTTCACTTTTACACCAAATGAACTCACTATGATCATTTAGTTTGTTTTAATAGAAGAATTGCACTGGGCGGCCAAGGCATGGCTGTAATCCGGGCGGTAGTGGACCGCCGAGGGAGCAGAAGGTGGACTCGCCGGCTGCATGCTTCTGGGCTTGTGTTTTGGAGCAGAATGTGCAGCTGTTAATTTTTTTCGTGAAATTTTCACTTTTCTGCACATTGACCAGTAGCAATGAACTGATGTTATTTTTGGCAAAAGAATATAAACCTAGCTGTAATAAACTGAAACTTTTGTAGGAAAATAAAAAGGTAAACTCCCATTGTTGATTGAACTGAACTTCCTACCTAATAAAATTAAACTTGACAGAACTGATGTTATTTTTCGCAAAAGAATATAAACCTAGCTGTAATAAACTGAAACTTTTGTAGGAAAATAAAAAGGTAAACTCCCATTGTTGATTGAACTGAACTTCCTACCTAATAAAATTAAACTTGACATCCAGACCACACTTTTTATATGAAAAAATGAACTTTTGTGCAAATACGAAGTGAGCTTCAGGAGAAGTTTCAATGAACTTCCAAAAAATTAAACAATTTCCAGATGATATTTTCTTGATATTCCAAGAGACCTTCTCTTGCTGACAAAAGAGAAAATAGAAACTCAAACTTCTCTTGCTGACAAGCGAACTTCTCTTGCAGCATCAATGTAGATCATATATAAGAAAATATCATAGGTAAATATTTGTGTTGCAAACAATGTTAACTCCCGTGCGAGGCGAAATTGAACTTTCCCATTGACATAAAGTAAGCTTTTGTGAGAGAGAAACGAAATTTCAAACAAAGAACAATGATTTTCATGGAACTGTACCACCCCGATGCCATATAAGTGAATTTCTCAAGCTTAATAAGTTAACTTCTCGAAATTAACTAGTGTAGTGCCCATGGCCTTTTGTACAATTCTTCAAAAGAATGTGGGATAAAGCAATTTGGTTTTGCAGTGTATGGTTTTGTAGTTTTAAACACTAAACTTTGGATGTGCTAACAAGCGAACCATTGTAGGTTGCAGAGTGAACTTTGATTTTCTTATTACAAATTCTAATAGATTTTTCAGTAAGCGAACTTCATTTTTTATACATCAAATTCAAATGTTTTTATACAGTGGACTTCGATATTTCATTAAACGACCTGCTATGGCTTAACAAGTGGAGTCAAAAAAAAATGTTTTATAGCAAATCAAACTTCTTTTGCAAAACAAATAACATTGTTGTTTCGACCAGAATAGTTTACTTAAAAAGGTGAACTTCATGGTAATATAAATGTGAGCTTTTCCCAAGGCAAAGGTCCACTTCCACACGCAGGTCTGATGTGAACTTTTGCCGAGAAAATGGACAAGCCTAACTCCCGGAAAGGGTCCCAATTTTAGGCATGATTACAGAATACACAAGAAAAAAAATCCCATTCATTCAACTCGAAACCAAGACCAAACTGAGTTAAGCATAACCACTTTATCTATGGAGTCTAATGCAAAGAACTGCTATTTTATTTCGCCGAGTGAAATGCCTATGTTGAATTAGTGAATTTCTTAAAATAAGCAAGCGAACTGCTATTTTCAATCAGCCATGAGTCAGATTTGGAATAGTCAGTGTACCGCGAGGAATCGAATTGGTGAACTACCGTTATGTACTCTCTAGTTCCATCAATCCTATGTAGCTGCAGAACCAGGGGGCGACGGGTGACGATGCCTGCAGAACAGATTCAAACAAAAAGATAAATGTATCGAATTAAGAAACGTACTCATAGCACCCCAAACCTGAGCTCTTGCTTGTATAACCATACCTGAACCCCTGGGCAGGAAATCCTTCCCAACAACGCTCTCCAGCACTGAAGATTTGCCCAAACTCTATCAAATGATCAGAGGAGTTCAGACGTCAAAATACAGAACCATGTACCCACTCGGGTGCTCAAATAAACGTGAACTACTGGTTAACAGCCTGAGTCCACACAAAATTTATTGGTTCCCTTTACACGAACCTCACGCACCTACACCTGTAGTTGATCCCAAGTGGTAGTATCTAGCTTGGAGAGTTGGAGCTAGACAATTGCTGGTCATGTGGGCAAGCTAGGCACAATGAAACTATCAGATTCAAAAAAAGAAGAAGTAGTAGCGTCCCAATTCTAGCTACGGTAACCGCAGATCCAAGCATAGCTAAACCGCATCTCTGCGACTAGAATCGCGAGGTTCTACCAGCAGCTCGCGAGATCCACACCGCGCGCAGCTGAGGCACCGGCACCAGATCCGACCAAGAGAGGTTGAAGGGAATGGGGCACGCACCTGGCCTCCGACGATGGCGATGGACGGCAGCAAGTCCCAGAGGGTGGGGAGGGGGCTCTCGTCGCCATGGTCGCCGAGGGCGGTGCAGGCCCGCTGCAGCTTGTTGACGAGCGAGATCAGGTTCTCCATGGCCGCCGGCGCGAGATCTGCCCGGATCGTGAGGCGGTTGGCGAGATCGAGGTGGGAGGGGGAGGAGACGACGGTGACTGCGGAGCCGCGTCTAGCCCTGTGATGCCCCTGTAGCCTCCTGGACGTTGCAGATGGTGGCGAGGGTGTGTATCAGCTGCGGGCTGGGGTCGGCCTCCTGCCCGACGACCCGCGAGATCGTGGCTCGCGCGTGGTCCAGCAGCGCGTCCTCCTCGTCCCCCTCCTCCTCCGTATTCTCTGGCTCGGTAGCGGCGTCGGGAACTGATCCCGGTGGCTCGACGGCGGCGGCGGTGGCCGGAAGTGATGCTGGCGGCTCGTCCACCATCAGAAGGAATAGGTGGGCGGGCGGTGGGATGAGGCTGCCGCCGGGGAAGAAGGTGGGGCGGGATTTTGGGCCTGCCGACGGGAAGAAGGTGCAGCGGGATTTGGGCCGGCCGCCGGGAAGAAGGCGGGCGGGATTTGGGGCCAGGCGGAGCGATTCCCTCTCGATAAGGAAGAAACTAGGAGAGGTTCACGGGAAGTGCATGTTGGCGTCGGTGCGTTGTCGGTGCGTTCGGCTCGGTCAGAAAAAGGGGTTCGAGAATAGCTATTCTAGAACCCCTCTTAAGGGGGGTTCGAGAATAGTTGGGCTCTATATATATATATATATACCCGAGCACAACCGGATTTAGGAGATGACCTAGTTATCTTCCCTAACCTGACCTTCATGTGGGTAGATTGGCCTCAGTTATACAACGAAAAGCAAGCAATTTACTTTCAAAAAAAAAACAAGCAACTAACCTGACCTAAGCAACACGGGGAAGGCAGGGAAGAAGGGCTCGATGTGCATGAATCTT
>NC_061508.1:248548532-248553372 GCF_022539505.1 Lolium rigidum | reverse complement strand
GATGGAGGACAGTAGAGAAAATAAAACATAACTAAACTTTAGTACTAGCTTCTACACACTCCTATATTATTTCACATAAAATAATCCTTTACTGTGCTTGAGCTCCGCCGCCTGAGCCACACCGCCCCGCTGCCCGAGCCCCCCGCCCCAAGCTGAGCCGCCAGTACATGAACTGCCAGTCCGAGGGACCGAGAGAAGCGCCGCGCCTTCCATCCTTTCTCACCTGTACTGTGGTCAGAGAAAGAGAGATGAGGCAAAATTCCCCATTTTGTTAAGATAATAATTGCGATTTAGACCTGCTAATTAGGTGCTATAAAATACTACTACCTCTGTCTATAAATAGAGAGAAAATTCCCTATTTGACACTGGTTAAAGTTTCAGTTCCTTATTTGGCCCTAAAAAACTTATTTTCTTCCCTATTTGACATCCTAACTTCATTTTCTTCCCTATATGACATTCTAGTGCATTTGAGCCATAACAGTGTTAGCTAGGGACCTAAGATGACATTTTTGCCCCTGAGTCAATATGTGACCAATTATTTTTTTACACATGCCAAAATTGGCAGTACCGTGATATATTTGGAGCAACCATTTGGATTTTGATACAGAAAATTTCAGAAATGACTCATCTACCTACATGTGACAGGATAAACAAAATTACTCAGCAACCGGTACTGCTATCTGTTTCTCACACAATCCATGAATGAAAACCAATCTCGGTCTGTGTCGATCTTGCCAGCCCCGTCGCTAACAGCAGCAAGAATAATAAGAGCTCCCAGCCGCGTACGAGCCCCAAGGTCGAGCTCGCATCCGTGCCCAAACCTGCAGCCATGCCCCCTGCTGAGCTCGCCGACGGAAGCACCGCAGCGGCGGCTTATCCCTGCGCTGCAGTGCCATTCGCCGCCGTGCCCGAGTCACCGTCTGGTTCCCTGACTTGACCGCGCTCCGCCGCCGTGTCCGGTCCGACCTGCACATCCCCTCCGCCCCTGCTGCGACCAGGTGGACTCCTGTAGCTAGAGCCCCTGCCGCCCGCCGCCACTTCTGTTTGGTCGGGACTGAGAGGGAGATGGACGGGAGGGGGAGGGGTCTGGGAGAGGGACAGGTCGGCCACTCGGCCTAGGACCTGGGAATTTTGGCCCCTTTATCCCCAGCTTGTGTTGATTGAGGCAGGGGCACTTGAGTCCAATAAAAATGAAGTTAACGGCAGGGGCTAACGGAATTCACGGCAGTGTCATATAGGGCAGAAAATGAAATTAGAATGTCAAATAGGGAAGAAAAAGTTTTCCAGGGCCAAATAAGGAACCGAAATTTTACCTAGTATCAAATAAGGAATTCTCTCATAAATAGATGTCTGAGATTTGTCTAAATCTGGATGTGTCTAGACGCTATTTAGTGTCTAGATACATCCAGATTTAGAAAAACCTCTAACATCTACGGAGGGAGTATAAGATAAACGAATTTGGTCCCATCCCTCAAATTCTTTGAACCAAACAAAACATGGGATCACCCTACTCTGGAACATCCATTCCACAAAAACCTGGATGATCCATCCCATCCCTAGCAATCCAGCAACTGGACACACGCTATACTCCTTCTGATTGAATGCTGTATCAGCCTGTGACTTGATCAAAACATTTCTTCTTTCAAGGACTTGTTGCTCGTACACAATAAGTAGAAGAATATAATATGAATTATTCATTTTAATATGATAAATAAATTGAAATTCTATCACAAAAGAAATTCAGCAACTTTGTGTTCAATATTATTCACAGATTGGTATCTGAATAGCTCTGCTGTCGTAAAACAATAAACTATTGTTACACTTGTGGCATCAAAGTATGACAATTAAGATGTTGCGGCCTTTGCGGGTGCAAGCTGTCTCTTGTGCTGCTATCCGGATACAAGTATCCAACCC
The DNA here is from genome assembly GCF_022539505.1 of Lolium rigidum. Lineage (NCBI taxonomy): Eukaryota > Viridiplantae > Streptophyta > Magnoliopsida > Poales > Poaceae > Lolium > Lolium rigidum. The sequence goes on along the minus strand of NC_061508.1, from coordinate 248,551,458 downwards.
ATATAGTATTTTTTTTTGAGGAAACGTAAAAAGCCTTTGTGTTTCATTTCATTGAAAAGAGAGAGAGTTTATTGTTACACGCCTCCTAAGAGGCCAAGAACTGAAACAAAAAAATATGGCTTGGTGCACATCCCAGGTCTGCGGTAGCATTACACGGAGTCCTTGTGCTCCAGCTCTTGCCCAAAGGGCGGCTTCCTCCTTGATGTTGGCTACGACTCTGTTTGCGGAGGGTTGAGCTCCGTTAAAAATGCAGTGGTTGCGATGCTTCCAGACAAGCCACGGTGTCAGCAGGGTGATGGAGGCGAGGACCTTGCCCAGAGGCTTTGGCGTCGCCTTTGGCCTGGCACCACGACGATGCACCGGAGAAAATTGCTGCTAATTATTTACCTGAAAATGTAAATTCAGTAACCTGCCATATTCAACTTTTCTCATGAAGAGAAAAAACTAAGCATCCGGCATATAGTTATTATCCCATGTTTCTCTGTAGGAAACAGATTCATGATCATGATTATGCATGGAAATCTTACAGAAAATTGGAAGGCTTTAATAATATGTAAATTGACTTCATTTGGTTTAACAATTTCTCATTCCAGGGCCCCAGGAACTTGTAAACTATTTCTTTATTCGGCGATGGAAAGCAATACATATGCTTGTCACTTTTACTAAAATAAGAAGCACAGTTTGAAAACAATAGAGTGTAAAATGAGATCTTCAGAAGAGACCATCGGAAGCAAAAAAAAAAGAAAAAAAAAGGTGGCAGCAGGCTCACATTAAGCGAGCATACAGATCTGTTCATTTGAAATTAATTGAGCCACGGAAAACAGCATAAAAACGATTCTCTCAAATTGGCTCGTTAGAATTTCTTTTGTTACCATGATTTGTTTACCCTTTATCACATTTTCAGTATGATTTACATGTGTACTATCAATTGGGTATCAGGTGATTTCTGAAGTTAAACCACATGAGAAAAAGAAGTTCATATCCGAACTTCAGAAAGAACACAAGTTAGTTGCCATGGTTGGTGATGGCATCAATGATGCTGCAGCTCTAGCTTTAGCTGACGTTGGAATTGCAATGGGTGGAGGTGTTGGTGCAGCCAGTGATGTGTCTTCAGTTGTTCTCATGGGCAATAGGTTATCTCAGGTAATCCCGTTCACAACTGCTTGGAGTCAGTTAGATTGTTTTTACGGACCTAAGCCCGTTGCCAAACTTTTTCAGTTTCCCTCTTTGTGCCAGTATCATCTTTCATTTTCCTAATAATGTGCTCTGATGGTTTTTTTGATGCAGCTTGTTGATGCTCTAGAGTTAAGTAAAGAAACAATGAGAACAGTGAAGCAAAATCTTTGGTGGGCTTTTCTGTATAACATTGTACGGTTCCCTTTCTCTACTCTTTATCACTTGCTTATGCATTTCATTAGATCAAATTTAAGTACTACCTGTCCGTAAAAGGATGTCGCAAGTTTGTCTAAATTTAGATGTATCTAGACAATATTTAGTGTATAGATACATCCAAATTTAGACAAATCTCCAACATCCTTTTATGGACAGAGAAAATAGTAAATATTACATGCTTGTTTTTACAAGTTTTCACTATTTTGAAATCATAGAAATGACATAATTTGACGCATTGTTCTTTTATATCTGCTAATTTTGTTACTTTTGTAAGTTAAGTGCGGTATAAGTTGTGAGCTGCTAGGATGGTGTTGGACCTCAGTTTAAAAAAATCCACTTAAAAATATATGCAAGTTCTGAATTCTGCTTGCGAGACCTCATATGATGAGGATTTTTGCAGGTTGGACTACCCATTGCTGCCGGAGCATTGTTGCCAGTGACAGGAACGATGCTGACCCCGTCGATAGCTGGAGCTCTGATGGGTTTTAGTTCAGTCAGTGTGATGGCCAATTCCTTGCTTTTGAGGGCGAGGATGAGTTCAAGGCAGTCAATTCATCATGTTCAGACCAGGCAAAAGCCCCGCGACACCCTTTCTGGTGTATCAGATGGAGCTACCGAGGCAGAGCAAAACTACCCATCAAAATGGAGGAGCACCTGACTGAACTCCCAGATATCATGACATACTGGATACTTTATGAACATTTTACTTTAATTCAGCCACACTGTAATAGGGGAGGGAACACGAAAGATACATTAATCACCACGAGTCCGAAACAGTGTGATGTAGAAGTTCTTCCAAAGCGTGGTGGTTCTAGGAAAACTCACACGTGATCAAAGTTACAATACAGAATTCTTTGGGTGATTTGGGCGGAATACATATCTTGCACCTCCCAACGACATGGCCGGCACGCTCTGGGTGATCGCTGCCTGACAGCCTCTGACTTCTTCTACTTGGGCCGATGTCGATGCTGCTTTGGCCACATGATTTTTTCCTGTGAATTTTATTTGTTCAATTTCAGGTGCAACCGTGCAAGATTCATGCAGATCAAGCCCTTCTTCTGTCCGTTTCCCGTGTTGCTCAGGCCAGGTTAGCTGCTGGCTTTTCATTGCATTGAGGTCAGTCTACCCACACGAACAGACTTCACTGCCGGGGAGGGGTCAGGGATGCGAAATTTGTTCAGTTAGATGTGCAAGTTTGGTATCCCAGAAAACGCATGCTGTCGGTCTCTGTTGCTACAACTCAAACTACTTGCACCGAATGAAAGAGAGTTTGAGTTGTAGGTCAAGAAGTATCACGAGCAGGGTGGACATAGCACGTAAACTCAAGAGTACAATTAAATTTCCCAATCAAACAGTACAACGTTTAGGGCATATGAATCACACAATCTGAAAAGAAGAGGATTACAATATAAAACAGTTATGTCCTTTTTGTACAATTCGATCGAGCAATTACATGAATGGATCATCCATTCACAATTACATCTTTGACAGTTGCGTTTGTAATACCTTGAAACAGTCTTTCACATCGCTTTAT
>NC_061508.1:248528532-248546032 GCF_022539505.1 Lolium rigidum | reverse complement strand
ATTTCAGTTTAAAATCCTTCATCTCCCGGGGCTTACCATTCACACCAGTCGTGATTTGTGTCTGCAACTGGCGGTCATAGGGAAGACTAACATGCGCATGAATGACTCCTTATCTTGCTCACTCGCCGGCGCATCCACCTCCAGAGTCTTTCCCTGGCCATTGCTATAACCTTGTCTTGCTTCCCCCATGGAACGTCATATATGTGAACCCATACCGGCACCGAGTTGAGCACTAATTCTGATGGTTGGGCAGTTTCATCTAGGTCCTTGACAATGAGAGCATTCTGGTTGAAAATCCATGGCCCTCCTTGCATCACAAAGTCGTAGCCCCCCTTGGAGAACAACGTGAGCATGTAGAAGTTTTCTCCTTCTCCGAGTACCCAATCCCGTTGCGGATGTGCCAAATCTCGTCGGTGAATCGCGTGAACATAGCTTTCATGTTCGCCTTGAAGTTGGCCATGTATCGTGCAAGCAGCGTCCATGTATTTTGCTCCACTGGTTCTGCCTTAACCTCCTCTTCCTCCTCAAATTCCAGGTACATGTCGTCTGTCATATCAACAATGCCACCGATCTATGCTTTTGCGTCTTGCTGGAATCCCAATTCCTCTGCCGCGTTCCCGTCATCCCAGTTGTCGTCTTCCTCCAAAATCATGTCTGTATCCAATAGTGCTCTGTGACGAGATAGTGGAGCCGCAACAGCGCCACCGGAGGGCCTCGGGTGGGTAGGCCTCTCAACGAGGCCCACTTGTTCACCCCCACCCACCGGCGGCGTCATCAGCAACTGAAAGAACATGGAGCCCCCGTGTGTGGTTTTGGTAATTGATGACAATCCCTATGGACTAACGGTTGTATTGAAAATCTATCTTAGGTCGTGTCCATAGCCATGTGTTGGTCTCAAGGTTGCAAGATGGAGAAGATCGAGCACAATGAAGAAGACATATGAAGACGGTGTCGAAGAGAGATGAAGACGGTGTAGAAGATGAAGAGGGATGAAGACGGCGTAGAAGATGGATGAAGACGGTGGCGTGCGTACAAGATGGAAGAAGACCGTGGCATGTATGTTGGAAGAAGATGGTGGCATGTACAATGATGAATAGGGTGAAGACGGAGCTTGCCGACTCGAGTGGAATGCGCAAGGACAAGGTTTGTGCTCGATAGGATAGTGGGTCGCATCATCGGAGAGAGCTCAAACCTTGCATGCATTGCATCGTGTTTCTCGGTTGTTCTTGGTTCTTATCCATGAGATGTTTTAGAGCTTGTGTTCATTCTCATAACAAGCTCTATATCATCGGAAACGGATTCCAGATTCATCGCATGTTGCATGATCGAGGGTGATGATTTTCCTGATATACCATATTGAGAGGTTACACCTCTATGACCATAAGAAAATTATCATCCTCTCTTTTCCGTGATTTCACCTTGTGTAGATGTAGCTCTTGTCGCCCTCTTTCTAGCAAAATTGGTTTCGTTGCATTCCGACTTTCCTAGCTCAAGTTATGGATTTTACCGTTGCTTCATATTTGTAAAAGAAAAGGAAAAAGCACATTGGGCTGGCCGGTACTACCGCTGGGAGTACCGGCCCAACTACCTCACGCTGGCTCCAGGCTTACTGGACGGAACCGGTATCAGGCCGATACCGGCCCGGTAGTACCGTAGCCCATTTACGATACCAGACCGGTACCTGGCCGGAAGTACCGGTCGAGTTTCTTCCCCATCCGACCGGCCTAGGTTTTTCTCCCTCCTCCAGCTCATCTCCTCTCAGGTCCTCCCCGCACCCGGGCCGCTGCCCAGCCTAGCTCCCCATGCCGCCTGTGCTGGTCCTCGGTCGGCCGACCGGCCCAGCTCGCCAGCCACCACCGCTGCTCACTCGCTCCACGCGGGGAGAGGCTCGCTGGTTCGATCCAGCGTTGACCCACGCCCCACGCGGGCCACGCCCCTGCTCGCTGTTGCCTGCGCTGCCACACTGCTGCTGCCACCGCTGTTGTCTGCTGCACGCTCGTTGCTACTGTCGTGTTCACACGCGCGCGCCGCTGCTGCTGCGTTCTGCTACTGTCCCTCTCTCTTCTGCTTTTCTGCATTGTTTTAGACACAAGTGGTAGTACCGCTTTGTACAGCGGTACTACCGGTTTGGGTCGCGCTTTTTGCCTTTTCTGCACAGTTTTGCGCGCGAACGGTAGTACCACTCCCCAACAATCATATTTTCGGGCCCCTATATATACCTCTCTTCCACCTACGACCTAACTAGTTCTCTCCACCTACTCTCTCTCCTCCATTGTTGACCTTGAAGAGCTTTACCATCCTCTTGATCCCCCACTATTTCTTGCATCTTTTGGGGGGAAAGGAGAGAGGAGATCTAGATCTAGTGCTTCACCAATTGAATCCCTCTCCAAGTTAAGGGATCTTGCTAGATCTAGATCTTGGAGTAATTTGGTGTTCTTCCTCATATTTGTTCTTCCTCCCTTATTCCCCCAATAGCTTTTGTAGCTTTGTTGGAATTTGGGAGAGAAGAACTTGGGCATCTTAGTAGTGTTCTTAGCTATTGCATTAGGTGCATCGGTTTGGGTTCTCTCCGGGGTTTCGGTCTCGTAGAGGGCGTGTTGACCTTAGTGGTGTTGTAGCCTTCGTGGCCTTGTTGCCTTTGTGGTGTGGTAGCATTTGTGGCCTTGTTGCCTTTGTGGTCTTGTCACCTTTGTGGCGTGGTAGCCTTTGTGGCGTTGTTGCCTTTGTGGAGTGTGGTAGCCTTTGTGGTTTACCTATGCGCTTTACATTGTGATAGCCCTTATGCTTTTTGTTCCATATCTAGCTTATTATCACCTTGTTGCTTATCATGCTTAGCATAGGTTGTTGGTGCACATAGGCAAACCCTAGTTGATATGCTTTGTGCTAAACAAGTAAACCTTGAGTAGTTTTATTCCGCCTTGTTTAGCACTCAAGTACAAGTTTTTACAACCCGCCTATTCACCTCCCTCTAGGCGACGTCCTTGTGCATTCAGCAACCCTATTGGCCGTGTCGTTGCTTGCACTCTCCCTATCTGGGTCGGCGTCGACGCAGAGGTCACCGTCGCGTAGAGCCTTGGGCCCTGCTTGGCATTGCTGGAACACCAACCTCCCTGGCTCGAGCCAGCACCCGACATCTCCTTCACGCCCTCCTTCCAAAAAACTCCTCGTTGGCGCCATTCGATTCGATCCGTATCCCGGTACCCCTGCAGGGTTGCAGGTCTCTTGGATTAGATTGGGGTTTCGCAATCTAGGCCTTCCAGGGGGTGGGGATTTATGGCATCTCCCACCGCCTCTCCCTTCTCGTATCAGGGACAGACTCCCCGTTCTCCTTCCTTCCATGCACATCGCGTGAGGTGCCTAGACTCTTTCATCGCCCTACGGTGTTCCGAGGGACTCTCATAAGGTGGTGGCACTCGCCCATGTCGGCAGACCTTAAATCGCCCATGACCCAACATTTAGGGCATATGAATCACACAATCTGAAAAAGGAGAGAATTTCTATGCAGTGCAAATTCAGCATATAAAACAATTACATAGTACGTACTTTTATTTTACAATTCAATCAACCAATCAGGTGGATCGATCATTGAAGCACAATTACACATGGGACATACCTCGAAACAGTCTTTGGCCTCTCTCTATAAATAAAGCGACTTGCGATTTCAATACCGTGAGTGGAGCCATGAAGCGCGATACCTTGTTTCTCGGAAGGGGCAAAGCTTCAACCTTAACAGCCTTGGCCGAGGGAGGATGAGCAGCGAACCATGGGAGCTTGAGCGCCTTGGCCGCCGTGAGTCGCTTGTCGGGATTGTATGTGAGAAGCCCTAGCAATACCTGAAATCCTTGCTCTGATAGCTTCTCCCCCGGGAAGATATCCCGGAGCCTGCTATGCTCCTGCCCCTCAGGAAGCATCTTGTGGGTCGGCGGCAGGGACGACTTGAACTCCATCACCTTGCCGGTGAGCGGCAGTGACTTGAACTCGGGCCACGTTCGGTCGTCGGGCATACCGAGCACCCCGAAAATAGCCCAGAGCTGGGCCACGTGGTCCGCATCGTCCATGTGGTCTTCGCGGCCATCGTCCTCGAACAGGGTCTTGCCTGCCAGCATCTCGGCCATGACGCAGCCGAGCGACCAGCAGTCGACAAGCGCGTCGTAGTCCGGCTTGCGCAGGAGAATCTCGGGGGCCTTGTAGGGCATGGTGCCGACCTGGGTGTAGGGCGGCGGGTCGGACATGGAGATCCCGAGCCCGAGGTCACAGATCTTGACGAGCTGGCCGTCTCGGCCGACGAGTATGTTGGCGGGCTTGATGTCGCGGTGGACGACGTGGCGGGCGTGCATGAGCTTGGCCCCCGTGAGGAGCTTCCGCATGATGGCGCGCACCTTCGGTTCAGGCAGCGGCCGGCCGTGGCGGCTGTCCTTCCGCATGAAGGCGTGGAGGCTCGGCGCGGCGACGTACTCCATGACGAGGCGGAGGTTTCCGGTGGCGGTGTCGCGCGCCAGGCCCTCGAAGCCGACGAGGTGCGGGTTCCCGTTGCAGGCCTCCAGGAGGCGGGCCTCGTGCCGGAGCTCGGCCTCGTCTGGTTCCTCCTCGGTGTTGTCGTCCGGCGACGTGAGATACTTGATGGCGACGGTCTTGCCGGTTGCGCGGTGGCGCGCCTTGAGGACGACGCCGAAGCCGCCCTCGCCAAGCCTGGTCACCTCGTCGTATTCGTCGGTGCTTCTGCGGCTCTTCTTGCGGGACGTCGCGGACTCTTTGGTCGTGGTCGTCGCGAGGACGGCGGCGGCAGGTCTCTTGCGGGCGGGCATGGCGCTGGATCGGCGGCTTCGGTTGCTGGAGACAAGACGGGGATCGTATCGTATCTCGTATGCGCGAGGTGGAGAGACGGAGGATCGATCTAACGAACGCAGCACCAGGATCGAGAGAAAACTGCAGTGCATGCCCAACCTCGAGTCGGATATAAGTTGAACTAGCCCTACGGTGGCTGCGAAGTGGGCCTGCCCGCAGCCGGTTGTTTACCACGTAACATGCATTTTAATTTAAATCCTAACTCTGTTTAAAAAAATTAATGAAATCCTAACTAATCAAACAAGATGAGGCGAAAAAAAACAAGATGAGGCGCATGGTTCTGGAAGCAAACAACACTACCGAGTTGATCGAGGTGCACAGTTGCGTCTGCTTCTTTTTCTTTTCTTTTAAGACCCAGTAGTCGTATATTAATTGGAATGTACCGCCTCCTTTCACAAGTTTTCCAACATAAAGGAGTAAAGTGCAAAATACATTGGGAAGATGTAAACCAACATCTTGGTCCTGTTTAATTCTTTCACCTCTAAACCTCCGTTTTAAAGAATAAAGCGCACGCGTATTCCAAGATGAACTTTGACCATAAAAGTTGAGCAACAAAATCTTGATTATATTACTCCCTCAATACCGGTTTATAAGCACATTTCTATATTTGTGAAAAACTTTGATCATTAATTTGGTCAGCAAGATATGGAATATCTACCACAAAAGTTATACCATTGAAAACTTCTTTTGCATACGAATCCAATGGTATAATTTTTAAGGCATATATAAATTATATTTGGTTGACCAAATTAATGGTCAAAGTTTTTCTTGAAACACGCAATGGGCCTATAAACCGGTATGGAGGGAGTATATGAAATTAGTATCGTTGAATTCGTATTGAAGAGAACTGTTTAATGATACTAATTTCATACAAACAATTTTTATCTATTTGAAGTAATTCTTGGTCAAACAAAAAGCTCGTAAAACGAGAGCGCATTGTTCCTTGAAACAGAGTTAGTATAAAACAAGAAGAATATGTGCTAAATGTTATTGGGTTTGATTTTCGTGCGACGAGAGAGAAGCAATTTTTGCTATTTTAATGTGAATTAGAAAGATAGAAGTACACTCTTTTGTAGACAAAGTTGGTGCTAACGACCACTTATTTGAAGACGGGGGAGTACTCTAGAAAAGAAACCCAGTCGATCGACTCAGTCGATGTTTCTGCAATTTGTCGCTTGGCTCGAACGTGCTCCTACACCCGGAACAATTTTCCTCGCACAGAGCATCTCCACTCGAAACCCCGTACGAGATCCAGCGTTTGATCCTATAGTGGACGTTTCCAGCGAGTTCACTGGCTCGATGACGGCGGACGTCCTAGCAGCAGGAGGTGTGCCCGACTCTAGGAACCCGCTTCCGGCTGGGTCCTGAAGTTTCTCCATAGCTTCGTACCGACATCAAACATGCTCCAATCGCGGCTCAAGAAAAGGAACTCTTGCTGGTGCACCGCCACCTCCTACTGACGGTGGGCGTAGCGGCGTCCCAACCATGACTGGCGGTGGTGTGGCGACTACCTGCGCGAACGATTCGGTCGGGCCAGGAGTCTATGATGAGCTCGACGAGGACAGAAGCATGTATCCCTTCTTGAAAAGCGCTACATTCATATCATCGGCATGTATAGTAAAAAACCAAATGTTAAGCAGATCCAACCCTAAAAAAGGAATATGACCATATCAGGCAAAATTAAACCGTTCTGCGCATGTATGAACATGTAGATCTGCTAATCAAATATGACACAAACAAAAGAGATGAACTTATACAGCCAAAACCGAGTGTAACCATCTAAATCAGCCAAAAAACGATACAAAACTTATGTGCATGCAACGATTACGCATGGAAGTAAGCTTGCACTAGTAGGGAATAGCCTACCACTCGCGTGTGTAATTCAAATATCAGTCGCGGGCGGTCACCCATTACTAGTACCTCGTCAGTGGTATCTATTACTAGTCGTGTGTGAGGCAGCACGTGACTAGTAGCCTAACTACCGGTCGCGTGCATCAGCTGCCCGCTACCACTTGGTTTACTGGTAGCCTGGGTGGCACGCCCACCCCACATGGGCTCTATTGGACCTCATGGCTCTTCTCGTGGGGTTTAAGTGCTCCAGTTGCTTCTCTTGATGAAATATTGACATCCCCAGAATCGTAGCCCGTTTGAGTTTGTTTAGGTTCCTGAAAGTTAAAAATACATAAAATAGGGTTTTCGTGTCCTGCAGAGTTATAACCAAAATAAAGGGGGTCATTGGTAAATCCCCAAAAATCTGTATAAGACATGGATATAACATTATATATGTTGCAAATATGTGGGAATATTTGTCAAAAAAAAAATACAAAGTTCATGCATGCAGTTTATGTGCATCACCATCTAGATCCCCTACAACCTGATTCTCCACGGGAAGACGAAGCATATTGGGATCTAGAATCATTTCGTTCGAGACCACATTGCAAGAGGTGATATTGAGCTCTCATTAATGGCACTAAGGATCAAGTGGTGGATATCTTCACCAAGACGTTGGACAATAAGAGGTTTATTGAGTTGAGGCATGAGCTAAATATCATAGATTCGTCGAACGTCGCTTGACCACCATCTGTCTACACCATTACTTAGCATATATCTTGTGTTGGGAGGTAGGCATGGACATAGGGAGAGTGCATTTTAAATGATTGAGCTATTACTCCCCCCATTATGCATATAGGAAACCAAAGCATTTATCTATTTGCCAATCAAGTGACTAATGAGCTTAAATGTTGAGTGTTAGTTGTGGGTCTTAGATACATCTACACGACCCCACGCTATGAACTCAAACAAGGTGGCCTAGGCCACCGAGCTCCTCCTTGAGGAGTTATGTTTTATTTTGTTTTTCTTTGTGTTTTTTTTGCTTTCTTATGGTTTCTTTTTGCATTGGATCTTTTTTGTTGTCTTTTGTTTTTGCTGGAAATTCTTCAAGTTTGGGTTCTTTCATTCGATTCTTGCAAACTTCGACTATTACATCTCACCAGTTACCACTGTTGTGAATGAGCAACTAGTATTCACAGAGGGCCATAGGCCAGTACATGTACATGTGTTACAATGTGCAGGTAAGCCCCTCATACACTGGGGAATATAGGAAAAGGGACTATAAAACTCTAACACCCCCCCCCTCAAACTCGTGGTGGATCAACAACACTAAGTTTGGAGAGAAAGAAACCATGTTGTGCTCTAGTCTGGGCCTTCGTGAAGAAGTCAGCAAGTTGTAGCTCGGAAGACACATAATGAAGAGCCATAACCTGATGCTGCACAGCATGACGCACATAGAAGGCATCAACACCGATGTGTTTGGTGAGCTCGTGCTTCACCGGATCATGCGCAATGCTGATGGAACCATTACTGTCTGATAAGAGAGGAGTCGGGGCGTCAGCAGAAGCACCAAAGTCCACAAGTAACCAGCGTAACCAAGTCACCTCAGCCGTCAAGAGAGCCATCGCTCGCAACTCAGCCTCGACACTCGAACGAGAGACTGCAACCTGCTTCTTGATCTTCCAAGCAATGAGAGAGCCACCAAGAAAGACACAGTAGGCAGAAAGAGACTTGTGATCCTCTGGATCGCTAGCCCAGGTAGCATTTGAGTAGGTCTAGAGCTGTAAAGAGCTGGAGCTAGGAAAGAAGAGACGACGGGAGATAGTGCCACGAAGATACCGGAGGACACAAAGGAGATGACTATAGTGGACACTAGTGGGAGCAGACATGAACTGACTCAGAATGTGGACCGGGTAAGAGATGTCAGGACAAGTGACAACAAGGTAGACAAGGCTCCCAATCAGGTGACGATAGCGAGTCGGGTTCGGAAGAGAATCACCATCGGTGGCACGGAGGCGGGCATTGAGCTCCATAGGAGTCTCGACAGTGCGCTCATCACCAAGAGCGGCACGAGTGAGAAGGTCTTGAATATACTTTTCCTGGGAGAAGCCATCGGAGGTAGAGGAAACCTCAAGCCCAAGAAAGTAGCGGAGAGGACCAAGATCAGTCATGAGAAACTGATCACAAAGACGGACCTTGACAAAGGCAATGTACTCAGGGTCGTCACCTGTGAAGAGCATGTCATCGACATAGAGAACAAGGAGAGTCCGACCACGAGAAGATGTGTGGACAAAGAGCGCAGAGTCGTGGGCGCTAGGGACAAAACCAGCAGAGATCACCACAGAGGTGAAACACTGAAACCAGGAGCGAAGGGCTTTCTTAGGGCCATAGAGAGAGCGCCGGAGACGACAGACCATGCCATCGGGGATAGAGTAGTCAGGAGGTGGCTGCATGTATACCTCCTCACTTAACTCACCATTAAGGAAAGCATTCTGCACATCAAGCTGAGAGACAGACCAGCGACGAACAGAAGCAACGACAAGGAGAGTACGAACAGTGGTCATGTGAGCCACTGGAGCAAAGGTCTCATCATAGTCATCGCCATGCTCCTGCTAAAAGCCACGAGCGACAAGACGAGCCTTGCAGCGCTCAAGAGACCCATCAGAGCGAGTCTTGATCTTGTAGACCCACTTGCATGTGATGGGACGAACAGAGGAAGGAGGAGTGACAACATCCCAGGTGCCAGTACGCTCGAGAGCAGCAATCTCCTCAGCCATCGCTAGTTGCCATTCGGGATGAGCAAGAGTATCCCGATAAGAGATCAGCTTAAGGACAGCAGAAATACCGTAGTGAGTGGGAGAATAGCGGTCGGGACGAGGAAGAGCATGATGACCCACAAGTATAGGGGGTGTATCGTAGTACTTTCGATAAATAAGAGTGTCGAACCCAACGAGGAGCAGAAGGTGTTGACAAGTAGTTTCGATGAAGGATTCACTGTAAATGCTCACAGACAAGTATTCGGGGGTTTTGATGTAACGGATGAATAAAGTACAAGTAAGTAAAATGCGAGAGAAATAATTGCAGCGAGTGGCCCAATCCTTTTTAGCACAAAGGACAAGCCGGTTTGTTTACTTATAATGACCAAACGTTCTCGAGGACACACGGGATTTTAGTCTAGTGCTTTCGCTACATACGGACTGATTAATCTTCATTGTTTTGATAAGTGTTGTGTGGGTGAACCTATGCTAATGTACCGCCCTTCCTAGGACTAATACATACTTGTGATTATACCCCTTGCAAGCATCCGCAACTACAAGAAAGTAATTAAGATAAATCTAACCACAGCCTTAAACTGCGAGATCCTGCGATCCCTCCTGCATCGATATACCAACGGGGTTTAGGTTTCTGTCACTCCGGCAACCCCGCAATTGGCAAACGAGTACAAGATGCATTCCCCTAGGCCCATAAATGGTGAAGTGTCATGTAGTCGACGTTCACACGACACCACTAGAAGAATGACACCACAACTTAAATATCATAACATTGAATATTACTCAACCATAATTCACTACTAACATTTAGACTTCACCCATGTCCTCAAGAACTAAACGAACTACTCACGAGACATCATATGGAACATGATCGAGAGGTGATATGATGATGAATAACAATCTGAACATAAACCTTGGTTCAATGGTTTCACTCAATAGCATCAATAACAAGTAGAAATCAGTACCGGGAGAGTTTCCCCTATCAAACAATCAAGATCAAACCCAAATTGCTACAGCGGTGACGATGTCCAGCGGTGGAGATGGCGGTGATGATGATGAAGATGATGGTGATGGCGATGGAGATGATGTCCAGCTCGATGGCGGTGACGATGGCGTCGATTTCCCCTCCCGGGAGGGAATTTCCCGGCGGATTCCTGCCCGCCGGAGAGCTCTTTTCTCTCCGGTGTTCTCCGCCCCGCGAGGCGGGCCGTAACCCTTCGTGAGGATCCCTCTGTGGCTTAGGTTTTCGGGACGAAGGGTTTCGCGAAGAAAAGGAGGCGAAAGGGGCTGTGGGGCCCCCACACCACAAGGTGGCGCGGTCAGGCCATGGGCCGCGCCACCCTATGGTCTGGGCCCACCTTGGGTCCAGCTGGCTCCCCCTTCTGGCTTCCTTCGTCATCTGGAAAAATAGGATTTTTGGTAAAATTTCCTTCCACAGTTGATCTTCCGAAATATTGCATCCTGACGGTGCTTTTTCCAGCAGAATCCTGGCTCCGGTGCGCGATCTCCAAATAATCATGAAACATGCAAAATAGATGAAATAACATAAGTATTGTGTCCCAATATGAAATATATCAATGAATAACAGCAAATTATGATATAAAATAGTGATGCAAATTGGACGTATCAACTCCCCCAAGCTTAGACTTCGCTTGTCCCCAAGCGAAACCGAACTCGGTAAACAGGACCACATGTTTATGGAGTGAAGAGTCGATAAACAAAATACGGACAAGAAGCATCATATTCATTCACACAAGAAATTATAGTAAACAACTTCCTCATATAACTCAACTTGAAACAAGTATAGGGTAATCACAAATAAAGGTGCATAAGAAATCATAATTGGTGATGGCAAACTTTGTTCTTGGTCAGAGAACAGTTAACAGTTTATACTTATCTATTGAGCAGCGCTCTCATATTAAAGCTTATGGTAAACTTGCATACTCAATCATATTAATCATTGATGACTTTCAAAGCTATATTCATTCAGGTAAAACTTGTACTAAACAAGAAAGAGTAAAGACATGATGAAGCAAATCACAATATAATAGTTTGATCACAACAACTCAAATGCTTGCTTGAGATGGAGGGAAATAGGTTTACTCGACTCAACATAAAGTAAAAGACAGGCCCTTCGCAGAGGGAAGCAGGGATTAAATCATGTGCTAGAGCTTTTTCAGTTTTGAAATCATATAAAGAGAATAAAAGTAAAGTTTTGAGAGGTGTTTGTCGTTGTCAACGACTCGTAGCGGGTACTCTAACCCCCTTGCCAAACAGACCTCCAAAGAGCGGCTCCCATGAAGGACGTTATCTCTACCAGCAAGGTAGATCATCCCTCTTCTCTTTTGTTTACACATGTACTTTAGTTTATTTAAGGATGACACTCCCCCAACCTTTGCTTACACAAGCCATGGCTAACCGAATCCTCGGGTGCCTTCCAACAATCTCATACCATGGAGGAGTGTCTATTGCAAAATTAAGTTGCTTAACGATGAATCGGGGCAAAACATGTGAAGAGAATTATTAATGAAAGTTGATTAATTGGGGCTGGGAACCCCGTTGCCGACTCTTATTGCAAAATTATAGGATAAGTGGATGAAGCCACTAGTCCATTAGTGGAGGCTGCCTAACAAGACTGAAAGATAAAACACCACATACTTCCTCATGAGCTATAAAACATTGACACAAATAAAGAGTAATAAGTTTTGAATTGTTTAAAGGTAGCACATGAAGTATTTACTTGGAGTGGCGTGAAATACCATGCAGTGGGTAGATATGATGGACACAAATGGCATAGGTTTGGGTTCAGGTTTGGATGCACGAGAAGTATTCCCTCTCAATACAGGTCTTTGGCTAGCAAGGTTAAATAGCAAGCATAGGAGTTGAGGGAAACAAACAAATATACATGTGATAGAAACAATCATGCATCTTACTTGTAAGCACAAACAGTTTTAACTTCAGAATACTAAGCTAAGAGCTGATAAGAAAGATAATAACATCTTCTACATGTATTTCCTCTATTCTTCTTGAACTCAAAGTGTTGTTGCTATTGACCATTGCTAAGTTTGCCAAAACCAAATAGATTTACTCAATGCTCCCAAAGTGGTACCAATACTAAAATCAAGATCAATCATATAGTAGAAATTGCAAACTAAAGTAAGGTGTGCAATATGTAAATGATAAGACTTCTCATTAATATTCCATAACGATAACTCACACCAAGGGATACATAGATAACTACTAAGAGGAGATACTTCCACATTGCATACCTATTCTATATGATAACTTCCCTACTCATGATATGACACTACTTGATAGTAAAAGATAAAGGTAGTGATGATGTGATACCGCGACACTCCCCCAAGCTTGGAACAAACCAAGGGGATGCCAATACCGATGATGAATTACTCCTTCGGCGATGGTGGCGATGGATTCTTCTCGCGCTTCATAAGGATCTCCTTCAGCTTCAGTTTTTCAATTTTGTAATTACGCACCAAAACCTGAAGAGACTCATTGTTACCCGAGTGTGGCGGTGACGGCCTTGTGCTTGAGGTTTGAGTAATATTCCAGCATTCTGACGAAGTCGGCTGGTTCTCCTCCGAAGTATCTCCACTTCCCTCTTTGAGAGCACGATATTGATCACAAAACTCATCGGCAACCCGTATTGCTTCCTCCACACAAGGGAAAGAGTCGAGGTCCAGAGCGGGCGGAAGAGCTCCACCGCAAGTTATGAGAAAAAGAACGCCCGGTATTAACCGATCCCACCAAAATTGGCTTACTCCTCGTAGTTTCCCACTCTCCTTTTGCCGACGCTATCTTCTCCTTCTCCTTGTTGATCCTCTCATCCATCTCTTCCCTCCAAGGCCCCTTGTCTTTGTTGTTGGAGGCCATGGTGCTTCTAGATCAAAACAAATCTGCAGAAAACAGCTCGAAACAAAACACGACGAGAAAGCGATATTACGGACCTCCGAGGGTCCGGGGGATTATATAGCAAATATTTTTACGACAAAAGGAAGATTCCGGGTCGAAAGCGAGTCGGAAAGGGGCAACGAGGCGGCCGGACCATAGGTCGGCGCGGCCAGGTGGGGCCGCGCCGGCCTATGGTGGCACGCCCTCGTGCGTCTTTTCCACTCCGTTTCGATTCCGTAATTTTTCATATTTTCTAAAAACAGCAGAAATAATGTTCGGAAAGGTAAACGCGGACTTTTTATTACCTATACTGTTACCTATTCAAAGTCCAGTTCTGGCGGACTGTCAATTTGTCCTTTGATGAAAGCCTCCGGTGTTTCCACTTGAATAATATCAACATCAACATTATAAGAATCACCCGAGATATAATGCTTGAGTCTTTGTCCATTCACCACTTGTGTGGCATTGCCTTGGAGAGAGCTAATTTTAATTGCTCCTGAACGATACACCTCCTCAACAACATATGGTCCTTCCCACTTCGAGAGTAATTTCCCTGCAAAGAATCTGAGACGAGACCGATACAATAGAACTTGATCTCCAACATTAAATTCTCTTTTGATGATCCTTCTATCATGCCATTTCTTAACTTTTTCTTTAAAGAGTTTAGCATTTTCATAAGCTTCACTTCTCCATTCATCTAGAGAACTTAATTGCAACAACCTCTTATTACCGGCTAATTTAGGATCTTTATTTAGTTCTCTAACAGCCCAATAAGCTTTGTGCTCTAGTTCTAGAGGTAAATGACAAGCTTTTCCATAAACCATTTTATAAGGTGACATTCCCATAGGATTTTTATAAGCGGTTCTATAAGCCCATAGTGCTTCTTTCAATTTGCTAGGCCAATTCTTTCTAGATTTATTAACGGTCTTACCTAAGATAGCTTTAATCTCTCTATTTGATAATTCTACTTGACCACTAGTTTGAGGGTGATAAGCAGAAGCAATTCTATGATTAATACCATACTTAGCAAGAGTTTTCTAAAACCTCCATGAATAAAATGAGAACCTCCATCGGTCATAATATATCTAGGTACTCCAAATCTAGGAAATATAATATCTACAAGCATTTTATAGAGGTCTCACCATCAGCACTTTTTGTAGGTATAGCTTCTACCCATTTAGTAACATAATCAACAGCGACAAGTATATGAGTGTTACCGTGTCGAAGAAGGGAAGGACCCATGAAGTCGAATCCCCAACAATCGAATGGTTCAATAACAAGAGTATAATTCATAGGCATTTCATTGCGTCTGAGATATTACCAACTCTTTGACATTCATCACAAGATAAAATAAATTTCCTTGCATCTTTGAAGAGTGTTGGCTAATAAAAACCTGATTGTAGAACCTTTTGCGCGGTTCTATCTCAGTCGTGATGTCCTCCATAAACACTTCACATGACATTTATTCAATATCTCACTGTTGTTCATATTCAGGAACACATCTTAGCATAATACCATCCACTCCTTCTTTATATAAGTGTGGGTCATCCCAAAAATAATGCCTCAAGTCATAAAAGAATTTCCTCCTTTCTTTGAAGCTGAAAAGGTTGGAGCAAATACTTCGAAACAATAAAGTTAGCATAATCTGCATACCAAGGGCTCTCTCATGAGCTCACCTTTATTGCAACCAATTGTTCATTTGGAAAACTATCATTAAGAGAGCAGGATCATAAGCAATATTTTCCAATCTGAGACAAATTATCGATAACAGGATTATCAGCTACCTTTCCTATCTATAATATGTAAATCAAATTCTTAGCAAGAAGTACCCATCTAATAAGCCTTAGACTAGCATCTTTCTTTGTCATAAGGTATCTAATTGCGACATGATCAGTATGAATTGTAACTTTCGAATCAACAATATAAGGTCTAAACTTATCACAAGC
This sequence comes from Lolium rigidum, assembly GCF_022539505.1. NCBI lineage: Eukaryota > Viridiplantae > Streptophyta > Magnoliopsida > Poales > Poaceae > Lolium > Lolium rigidum. Next base: position 248,530,731 of record NC_061508.1, on the reverse strand, counting down.
AAAGACTACGACTAACAATTCTTTTCGGTTGTAGCATAATTTCTTTGAGCGGCATCAAGAGTCTTACTAGCATAATGAATAACATTTAATTTTTATCTACCGATTGTCCAAGAACAGCAGCCTACAAAATCACTAGCATCCACATAATTTCAAAGGCAAATTCCAATCAGGAGGTTCAACTATGGAGGCGAGTTGTTAAGGCTTTCTTTAGAGTTTCAAAAGCTTCCTTGCAATCATCATCAAAAACAAAGGTACATCTTTTGAAGAAGATTAGTAAAGGCTTTGAAATTTAGAGAAATCTTTAATAAATCTCCTATAAAACCAGACATGACCAAGAACACTCGAATACGCTTAACATCCCTCGGATGGAGCATCTTCTCAATTGCTTAACTTTAGCTCTATCAACTTCAATACCTCTCTGGAATTTTATGTCCCAATACAATTCATTCATTAACCATAAAGTGGCATTTCTCCCAATTAAGAACAAGGTTAGTTTCTTCACATCTCACAAAACTTTATCGAGGTTTATGAAGCAATTATCAAAGAATTCCCATAGGCGGAAAAATCATCCATGAACACCTCTACAATACTTTCACAAAACCATGAAAAATAGCGGACATGCATCTTTGAAAAGTAGCAGGAGCATTACATAAACCAAAAGGCATACGCCTATAAGCATAAGTTCCATAAGGACAAGTAAAGTGAGTTTTCTCTTGATCTTTAGCTTTAATGACAATTTGTGAAAACCAGAATAACCATCAAGAAAGCAAAAATGAGTATTTTTAGACAACCTTTCTAACATTTGATCAATAAAGGGTAAAGGGTAATGATCTTTCTTAGTAACTTTATTAACTTTCGAAAATCAATGCACATTCTATAACCTACAACTATTCTTTGAGGAATAAGCTCATCATTATCATTAGGCTGCATGATCATTCCTCCTTTCTTAGGAACACAATGAACAGGACTAACCCATCTACTATCGACAATAGGATATATAATACCAGACTTCAAGAGTTTTAATACCTCGTTTCTTACCACTTCCTTCATCTTCGAATTAGACGGCGTTGATGTTCAACAACAGAGCTTTGCATCTTCTTCCATATTAATAGCATGTTGGCAAATAGAAGGAGAAATCCCTTTCAAATCATCAAGAGTATAGCCAATAGCTCCTCGGTGTTTCTTCAATATTTCCAATAACCTTTCTTCCTCAATCTCTGAAAGCTTAGAACTAATAATAATAGGATATATTTTCTTATCATCAATATGAGCATATTTAAGATTATCAGGTAAAGGCTTTAAATCAAAAACTAGGATCTTCCTTCGTTGGCGGTGATTGTGTCCAAATCTTCCACAGGTAAATCATGCTTGAGAATAGGTTGGCGGCAAAAATTTCACTCAAGCTCATCTCTTCTTTCCTAAAAGCTTCACTTTCACTATTCTCCAAATGTTGCTACAAAGGATTATTAGGAACAAGAACAATAGATACACGCTTTGCTCCATTTTAAAATCATTACTAGGCAAGTCAGCTTTATAATGAGTTTTGGTAAATTTAGAAAAGTTAAATTCATAAGGTTCTCGAGCAAATCTAGTCAAAATTTTCTCTTTCTTACAATCTATAATAGCTCCACAAGTATTTAGAAAGGTCTGCCAAAAATGATAGGACAATGATCACTAGCAGTGGAACCAAGTACCAAAAAGTCAGCGGGATGTTTAATCTTACCACATAGAACTTCCACATCTCGAGACAATACCAATTGGAGAAATAGTTTCTCTATTGGCAATTGAATAACTGCCATCAATATCTTCAAGTTCACAAGGGCCAATTTCGGATGCATAATCTCCGGTGTAAAGATTCATGAAGAATAGCACTTAACACTTGCACTCAATATCACATAAGCCATAATAGCAATGATCACCAATTCTAACGAGATAGCCCTTAGGAACTACTAACTTGCTTTGGATTTATTAGGATGTGAGGAAACAATATTAGAAGCGTCTTCACGAAAATAATATGACCATCCTCCACATTTCGGTCGCAAGATCTTTAACTATTGCAGATTCTTCGGGTTCTTTAGGTTTCTTTTTCACTTTTATTAACTACTAGGTACTGATGAGTACTCCTTCATTTTAGCAGGGAAAGGAGTTTTGTCAATGAAAGCTTCGGGAATTACATTATCAACGGTTTCAACCACTACA
>NC_061508.1:248468798-248528432 GCF_022539505.1 Lolium rigidum | reverse complement strand
TAATGTTAATTCTAATAATGTTCCGTTAGCGTCATTAGTTGCTCAAAAAGAATATGTTGATGTGAATTTCATTAAAAATAACAATCACAATGATTCTAGGCCATACTCTGCTAATGGTAACTCTTATGGTAGATATGCTTCGCCTAATGAAGAAAAGATGTTAGAAATTGAAAGATCCACCAAGAGTTTTATGCAATCACAATATGAGCAAAATAAATTGTTTACTAAAATTATGAATGATCAATCTACCTTGTTGAAGAATATAGGAAATCAACTTGAAAATCTGAATAGGGAAATCTCGGGGTTGCAAACTAAACTTGCTAGTCTTGAAACCCGAATCTCATACATGTACGCATCACAATCTTCTTTAATTAATAAAATGGCTGCTAAACCTGAGGATTTAGATGATAAAATTACTACTACAGCAAATGCCATTCAAGTTAGAATTAATGAGAATATAAGACTAATGGCTGAGCTGCGTGCTAGGTGGGATAGAGAAGAAAATGAAAAACTAGCTAAAGAGAAGAATATAGCTAAAGTTTGGACTATTACCACCACTAGTAATGCTAATGCTACACATGTTGCTGCACCTCCTACTCATACTAATAAAAGAATTGGTGTTAGCAATGTTTCCACTTCTAATGCAAAGCGCGAAAAGCTGCTGAAACCGCTAAAGCTGCTGAAGCTGCTGCGATAAAGTCTGCTGAAATTTTTTCCAACATTGGGGATGATGATCCCATTGCTTTAGATTATAATGGTTTGAATTTTGATGATTGCCACATCTCTGAAGTTATAAAGTTCTTGCAAAAACTTGCTAAAAGTCCCAATGCTAGTGCTATAAATTTGGCTTTCACGCATCATATTACAAATGCTCTCATAAAAGCTAGAGAAGAGAAACTAGAGCGCGAAGCCTCTATTCCTAAAAAGCTAGAAGATGGTTGGGAGCCCATCATTAAGATGAAGGTTAAAGATTTTGATTGTAATGCTTTATGTGATCTTGGTGCAAGTATTTCGTTATGCCGAAGAAAATTTATAATATGCTTGACTTGCCACGCTGAAAAATTGTTATTTGGATGTTAATCTTGCTGATCATTCTACAAAGAAACCTTTGGGTAAAGTTGATAATGTTCGCATTACCGTTAACAATAATCTTGTTCCCGTTGATTTTGTTGTCTTGGATATTGAATGCAATGCATCTTGTCCAATTATATTGGGGAGACCTTTTCTTGAACTGTTGGTGCTATTATTGATATGAGGGAAGGAAATATAAAGTATCAATTTCCTCTCAAGAAAGGTATGGAACACTTCCCTAGAAAGAGAATGAAGGTACCTTATGATTCTATTATTAGAACAAATTATGATGTTGATGCTTCATCTCTCGATGTTACTTGATACACACTTTATGCGCCTAGCTGAAGGCGTTAAAAAGCGCTTATGGGAGACAACCCATGTTTTTACCTACAGTACTTTGTTTCTATTTTGTGTCTTGGAAGTTGTTTACTACTGTAGCAACCTCTCCTTATCTTAGTTTTGAGTTTTGTTGTGCCAAGTTAAGCCGTTGATAGAAAAGTAAGTACTAGATTTGGATTACTGCGCAGTTCCAGATTTCTTTGCTGTCACGAATCTGAGCCCACTGCCCTGCAGGAAGCTCAGAAAATTATGCCAATTTACGTGCATGATCCTCAGATATGTACGCAACTTTCATTCAATTTGAGCATTTTCATTTGAGCAAGTCTGGTGCCATTTTAAAATTCGTCAATACGAACTGTTCTGTTTTGACAGATTCTGCCTTTTATTTCGCATTGCCTCTTTCGCTATGTTGGATGAATTTCTTTGATCCACTAATGTCCAGTAGCATTATGCAATGTCCAGAAGTGTTAAGAATGATTGTGTCACCTCTGAATATGTCAATTTATATTGTGCACTAACCCTCTAATGAGTTGTTTCGAGTTTGGTGTGGAGGAAGTTTTCAAGGATCAAGAGAGGAGTATGATGCAACATGATCAAGGAGAGTGAAAAGCTCTAAGCTTGGGGATGCACCCGGTGGTTCACCCCTGCATATATCAAGAAGACTCAAGCGTCTAAGCTTGGGGATGCCCAAGGCATCCCCTTCTTCATCAACAAATTATCAGGTTCCTCCCTGAAACTACATTTTTATTCGGCCACATCTTATGTGCTTTTTCTTGGAGCGTCGTTTTGTTTTAGTTTTTGTTTTGTTTGAATAAAATGGATCCTAGCATTCACTTTATGGGAGAGATACACACTCCGCTGTAGCATATGGACAAATATGTCCTTGGTTTCTACTCATAGTATTCATGGCGAAGTTTCTCCTTCGTTAAATTGTTATATGGTTGGAATTGGAAAATGATACATGTAGTAATTGCTATAAATGTTTTGGGTAATGTGATACTTGGCAATTGTTGTGCTCATGTTTAAGCTCTTGCATCATATGCTTTGCACCCATTAATGAAGAAATACATAGAGCATGCTAAAATTTGGTTTGCATATTTGGTTTCTCTAAGGTCTAGATAATTTCTAGTTTTGAGTTTGAACAACAAGGAAGACGGTATAGAGTATTATAATGCTTTCAATATGTCTTTTATGTGAGTTTTGCTGTACTAGTTCATCCTTGTGTTTGCCTCAAATAACCTTGCTAGCCTAAACCTTGTATCGAGAGGGAATACTTCTCATGCATCCAAAATACTTGAGCCAACCACTATGCCATTTGTGTCCACCATACCTACCTACTACATGGTATTTTCCAGCCATTCCAAAGTAAATTGCTTGAGTGCTACCTTTAAAATTCCATCATTCACCTTTGCAATATATAGCTCATGGGACAAATAGCTTAAAAACTATTGTGGTATTGAATATGTAATTATGCACTTTATCTCTTATTAAGTTGCTTGTTGTGCGATAACCATGTTTCTTGGGGAACGCCATCAACTCGTTGTTGAATTTCATGTGAGTTGCTATGCATGTTCGTCTTGTACGAAGTAAGGGCGATCTAACTGAGTTGAATGGTTTGAGCATGCATATTGTGAGAGAAGAACATTGGGCCGCTAGCTAAAGCCATGTTCCATGGTGGAAGTTTCAGTTTTGGACAAACATCCTCAAATCTCTAATGAGAAAAGAATTAATTGTTGTTGAATGCTTAAAGCATTAAAAGAGGAGTCCATTATCTGTTGTCTATGTTGTCCCGGTATGGATGTCTAAGTTGAGAATAATCAAAAGCGAGAAATCCAAATGCGAGCTTTCTCCTTAGACCATTGTACAGGCGGCATAGAGGTACCCCTTTGTGATACTTGGTTAAAGCATATGTATTGCGGTGATAATCCGGGTAGTCCAAGCTAATTAGGACAAGGTGCGAGCACTATTAGTACACTATGCATGAGGCTTGCAACTTATAAGATATAATTTACATGATGCATATGCTTTATTACTACCGTTGACAAAATTGTTTCATGTTTTCAAAATCAAAGCTCTAGCACAAATATAGCAATCGATGCTTTTCCTCTATGAGGACCATTCTTTTTACTTTTATGTTGAGTCGAGTTCACCTATTTCTCTCCACCTCAAGAAGCAAACACTTGTGTGAACTATGCATTGATTCTTACATACTTGCTTATTGCACTTATTATATTACTCTATGTTGACAATATCCATGAGATATACATGTTACAAGTTGAAAGCAACCGCTGAAACTTAATCTTCTTTTGTGTTGCTTCAATACCTTTACTTTGAATTATTGCTTTATGAGTTAACTCTTATGCAAGACTTATTGATGCTTGTCTTGAAGTGCTATTCATGAAAAGTCTTTGCTTTATGATTCACTTGTTTACTCATGTCATCACCATTGTTTTGATCGCTGCATTCACTACATATGCTTTACAAATAGTATGATCAAGTTTATGATGGCATGTCACTCCGAAAATTATCTTTGTTATCGTTTTACCGCTCGGGACGAGCAGAACTAAGCTTGGGGATGCTTGATACGTCTCCAACGTATCGATAATTTCTTGTGTTCCATGCCACATTATTGATGTTATCTACATGTTTTATGCACACTTTATGTCATATTCGTGCATTTTACGGAACTAACCTATTAACAAGATGCCGAAGTGCCGATTCTTTGTTTTACTGCTGTTTTTGGTTTCGAAATCCTAGTAAAGAAATATTCTCGGAATTGGACGAAATAAAAGCCCGGAGGCCTATTTTCTCACGAAGCTTCCGGAAGTCCGAAGGAGAGACGAAGAGGGGCCACGGGGCGCCAAACCCTAGGGCGGCGCGGCCCCCCCTTGGCCGCGCCGGCACGTGGTGTGGGCCCCTGTGCCGCCTCTTGACCTGCCCTTCCGCCTACAAATAGCCTCCGTGACGAAACCCCCGATACGAGAGCCACGATACGGAAAACATTGCTGAGACGCCGTCGCCGCCGATCCCATCTCGGGGGATCCTGGAGATCGCCTCCGGCACCACTGCCGGAGAGGGAATCATCTCCCGGAGGACTCTACACCGCCATGGTCGCCTCCGGAGTGATGAGTGAGTAGTCTACCCCTGGACTATGGGTCCATAGCAGTAGCTAGATGGTTGTCTTCTCCCCATTGTGCTATCATTGTCGGATCTTGTGAGCTGCCTATCATGATCAAGATCATCTATATGTAATTCTATATGTTGCGTTTGTTGGGATCCGATGAATAGAGAATACTTGTTATGTTGATTATCAAAGTTATGCTTATGTGTTGTTTATGATCTTGCATGCTCTCCGTTATTAGTAGATGCTCGGCCAAGTAGATGCTTTTAACTCCAAGAGGGAGTACTTATGCTCGATAGTGGGTTCATGCTGCATTGACACTAGGACGATGTGAGAAAGTTCTAAGGTTGTGTTGTCTTGTTGCCACTAGGGATAAAACATTGATGCTATGTCTAAGGATGTAGTTGTTGATTACATTACGCACCATACTTAATGCAATTGTACGTTGCTTTGCAACTTAATGCTGGAGGGGTTCGGATGATAACTTTGAAGGTGGACTTTTTAGGCATAGATGCGGTTGGATGGCGGTCTATGTACTTTGTCGTAATGCCCAATTAAATCTCACTATACTCATCATGATATGTATGTGCATTGTCATGCTCTCTTTATTTGTCAATTGCCCAAGCTGTAATTTGTTCACCCAACATGCTTGTTCGTTTTATGGGAGAGACACCTCTAGTGAGCTGTGGACCCCGGTCCAATTCTCTTTACTTGAAATACAATCTCTTGCAATACTTGTTTCTCTTGTTTTCTGCTGCAAACAATCATATTCCACACAATACGGTTAATCCTTTGTTACGGCAAGCCGGTGAGATTGACAACCTCATTTGTTTCGTTGGGGCAAAGTAGCTTGGTTGTGTTGTGCGAGGTTCCACGTTGGCGCCGGAATCTACGGTGTTGCGCCGCACTACATCTCGCCGCCATCAACCTTCAACGTGCTTCTTGGCTCCTCCTGGTTCGATAAACCTTGGTTTCTTTCTGAGGGAAAACTTGCTGCTGTGCTCATCATACCTTCCTCTTGGGGTTGCCCAACGAACGTGTGAAATACACGCCATCACGGGTCTATCATTGGGAGAAACAATATAGAAGAATTTTTCACCCATGTTAGTACCGTTGAAGATTTTGAAGATAGACACTTGGTAGAACTTGCTCCTACTTATGAAATTGCTGCCGCTGCTTTAGTTCGCCTGTTGGAAACTAAATTTGTTAATCTCAATCCTATAATCCAACACATGTTTTTTACACTTGGTGATTTGGAAGAGGGTGAAAAGAAAGATTTTGTTTTAGAAACCCTTCTTAGAGAATTTGGTGGTCTAGCAAGAGAGGCTAGAAAGGTCTTCGCAAAATTTAATATGCTTGGTTCTCATACTAATTTTGTTAGTCTCCTTGAAAAAATGGACATGGATAGAATAAGGTACACTAATAATGCTAATGATGGTGGGGAGATCAAAGCACCAATACCATGTAAACTCCTAGCTATGAACGATGCACTAGAACATAACTATGCTTGGCTAGTTCCTGAAAATTTGTTCGATGAGAGTAGCAAGCCCAAGACTAATGAAAAGGGAGACGCTGAAACTTATGTATCCAATATACTATGCATGGTTGAGAAAACTCCAAACCCCGCTGTAGGTGCACCACCCTTCGATAACACTTGAGTTACACTTTCGCGCCTAGGCTGAAAGGCGTTAAAAAAGCGCTTATGGGAGACAACCCATGTTTTTACTCCAGTATTTTTGTTTTATATTTGTGTCTTGGAAGTTGTTTACTACTGTAGCAACCTCTCCTTATCTTAGTTTTATGTTTTGTTGTGCCAAGTAAAGCCTTTGATAGAAAAGTAAGTACTAGATTTGGATTACTGCGCGAGTTCCAGATTTCTTTCTTGTCACGAATGCTGGGTCTATCTCCCTGTAGGTAGCTCGAGAAAATTAAGCCAATTTACGAGCATGATCCTCAGATATGTACGCAACTTTCATTCAATTTGAGCATTTTCGTTTGAGCAAGTCTGGTGGCCTAATAAAATCCATCTTTACGGACTGTTCTGTTTTGACAGATTCTGTCTTTTATTTCGCATTGCCTCTTTTGCTATGTTGGATGAATTTCTTTGATCCACTAATGTCCAGTAGCTTTATGCAATGTCCAGAAGTGTTAAGAATGATTGTGTCACCTCTGAACATGTTAATTTTTATTATGCACTAACCCTCTAATGAGTTGTTTCGAGTTTGGTGTGGAGGAAGTTTTCAAGGATCAAGAGAGGAGTATGATGCAATATGATCAAGGAGAGTGAAAGCTCTAAGCTTGGGGATGCCCCGGTGGTTCACCCTGCATATTCTAAGAAGACTCAAGCGTCTAAGCTTGGGGATGCCCAAGGCATCCCCTTCTTCATCGACAACATTATCAGGTTCCTCCCCTGAAACTATATTTTTATTCCGTCACATCTTATGCACTTTGCTTGGAGCGTCGGTTTGTTTTTGTTTTGTTTTGTTTGAATAAAATGGATCCTAGCATTCACTTTATGGGAGAGAGACACGCTCCGCTGTAGCATACGGACAAATATGTCCTTAGGCTCTACTCATAGTATTCATGGCGAAGTTTCTTCTTCGTTAAATTGTTATATGGTTGGAATTGGAAAATGCTACATGTAGTAACTCTAAAATGTCTTGGATAATTTGATACTTGGCAATTGTTGTGCTCATGTTTAAGCTCTTGCATCATATACTTTGCACCCATTAATGAAGAAATACTTAGAGCTTGTTAATTTGGTTTGCATATTTGGTTTCTCTAGAGTCTAGATAATATCTAGTATTGAGTTTTGAACAACAAGGAAGACGGTATAGAGTCTTATAATGTTTACCATATGTCTTTTATGTGAGTTTTGCTGCACCGTTCATCCTTGTGTTTGTTTCAAATAACCTTGCTAGCCTAAACCTTGTATCGAGAGGGAATACTTCTCATGCATCCCAAATACTTGAGCCAACCACTATGCCATTTGTGTCCACCATACCTACCTACTACATGGTATTTATCCGCCATTCCAAAGTAAAATTGCTTGAGTGCTACCTTTAAAATTCCATCATTCACCTTTGCAATATATAGCTCATGGGACAAATAGCTTAAAAACTATTGTGGTATTGAATATGTACTTATGCACTTTATCTCTTATTAAGTTGCTTGTTGTGCGATAACCATGCTTACGGGGACGCCATCAACTATTCTTTGTTGAATATCATGTGAGTTGCTATGCATGTTCGTCTTGTCTGAAGTAAGAGCGATCTACCACCTTTATGGTTGGAGCATGCATATTGTTAGAGAAGAACTTTGGGCCGCTAACTAAAGCCATGATTCATGGTGGAAGTTTCAGTTTTGGACACATATCCTCAATCTCATATGAGAATAATAATTGTTGCCACATGCTTATGCATTAAAGAGGAGTCCATTATCTGTTGTCCATGTTGTCCCGGTATGGATGTCTAAGTTGAGAATAATCAAAAGCAAGAAATCCAAAATGCGAGCTTTCTCCTTAGACCTTTGTACGGGCGGCATGGAGGTACCCCATTGTGACACTTGGTTAAAACATGTGCATTGCGAAGATCCGGTAGTCCAAGCTAATTAGGACAAGGTGCGGGCACTATTAGTATACTATGCATGAGGCTTGCAACTTGTAAGATATAATTTTCATAACTCATATGCTTTATTACTACCGTTGACAAAATTGTTTCATGTTTTCAAAATAAAAGCTCTAGCACAAATATAGCAATCGATGCTTTCCTCTTTGAAGGACCATTCTTTTTACTTTTATGTTGAGTCAGTTCACCTATCTCTCTCCACCTCAAGAAGCAAACACTTGTGTGAAGCTGTGCATTGATTCCTACATACTTGCATATTGCACTTGTTATATTACTCTATGTTGACAATTATCCATGAGATATACATGTTACAAGTTGAAAGCAACCGCTGAAACTTAATCTTCCTTTGTGTTGCTTCAATACCTTTACTTTGATTTATTGCTTTATGAGTTAACTCTTATGCAAGACTTATTGATGCTTGTCTTGAAGTACTATTCATGAAAAGTCTTTGCTTTATGATTCACTTGTTTACTCATGTCATTACCATTGTTTTGATCGCTGCATTCATTACATATGTTTACAAATAGTATGATCAAGGTTATGATGGCATGTCACTTCAGAAATTATCTTTGTTATCGTTTTACCTGCTCGGGACGAGCGGAACTAAGCTTGGGGATGCTTGATACGTCTCCGACGTATCGATAATTTCTTATGTTCCATGCCACATTATTGATGATATCTACATGTTTTATGCACACTTTATGTCATATTCGTGCATTTTACGGAACTAACCTATTAACAAGATGCCGAAGAGCCAGTTGCTGTTTTCTGCTGTTTTTGGTTTCAGAAATCCTAGTAACGAAATATTATCGGAATTGGACGAAATCAACGCCCAGGGTCCTATTTTGCCACGAAGCTTCCAGAAGACCGAAAGGGATACGAAGTGGGGCGACGAGGCGCCGCCACCATAGGGTCGCGCGGCCAAAGGGGGGCATGCGCCGCCCTATGGTGTGGGCCCCTCGTCAGCCCTCCGACTCTGCCCTTCCGCCTACTTATAGCCTCCGTCGCGAAAACCCCGATACGAAGAACCACGATACGGAAAACCTTCCAGAGACGCCGCCGCCGCCAATCCCATCTCGGGGGATTACGGAGATCTCCTCCGGCACCCTGCCGGAGAGGGGATTCATCTCCCGGAGGACTCTTCACCGCCATGGTCGCCTCCGGAGTGATGAGTGAGTAGTTCACCCCTGGACTATGGGTCCATAGCAGTAGCTAGATGGTTGTCTTCTCCTCATTGTGCTTCATTGTTGGATCTTGTGAGCTGCCTAACATGATCAAGATCATCTATCTGTAATACTATATGTTGTGTTTGTCGGGATCCGATGGATAGAGAATACCATGTTATGTTAATATCAAGTTATTACCTATGTGTTGTTTATGATCTTGCATGCTATCCGTTATTAGTAGAGGCTCTGGCCAAGTTGATGCTAGTAACTCCAAGAGGGAGTATTTATGCTCGATAGTGGGTTCATGCCTGCATTGATATCTGGGGGAGTGACAGAAACCCCTAAGGTTGTGTTGTGCTGTTGCCACTAGGGATAAAACATTGATGCTATGTCTAAGGATGTAGTTGTTGATTACATTACGCACCATACTTAATGCAATTGTCCGTTGCTTTGCAACTTAATACTGGAGGGGTTCGGATGATAACCCGAAGGTGGACTTTTTAGGCATAGATGCGGTTGGATGGCGGTCTATGTACTTTGTCGTAATGCCCAATTAAATCTCACTGTACTTATCATGACATGTATGTGCATTGTTATGCCCTCTCTATTTGTCAATTGCCCGACTGTAATTTGTTCACCCAACATGCTTTTATCTTATGGGAGAGACACCTCTAGTGAGCTGTGGACCCCGGTCCATTCTTTTATACTTGAAATACAAATCTGTCTGCAATACTTGTTCTTTACTTGTTTTCTTGCAAACAATCATCTTCCACACAATACGGTTAATCCTTTGTTACGAGCAAGCCGGTGAGATTGACAACCTCACTTGTTTCGTTGGGGCAAAGTACTTTGGTTGTGTTGTGCGGGTTCCACGTTGGCGCCGGAATCTCGGTGTTGCGCCGCACTACATCCCGCCGCCATCAACCTTCAACGTGCTTCTTGACTCCTACTGGTTCGATTAAACCTTGGTTTCTAACTGAGGGAAACTTGCCGCTGTGCGCATCACACCTTCCTCTTGGGGTTCCCAACGGACGTGTCAATTACACGCATCAGGAATCTACTGGAAATTAAGTTACTCCTTTTAATAGAGCACCGGAGCAAAGCATTAACACTCCGTGAAAACATGTGATCCTCATATCTAAGCCTTTCCCTCCAGTTGTCCCGATTTCTGTCACTTTGGGGCCTTTGGTTCCGGACATAGACATGTGCATACAACTTGTAGATACAATCTAAGCAATAAGTATAGAGCTTAAATCTAAGATCATGCCACTCGGGCCCTAGTGACAAGCATTAAGCATAACAAGATTGCAGCAACAATAACTTCACAAACTTTATAGATAGACTAATCATAATGTATCATCCATCGGATCCCAACAAACACAACACCGATTACATCGGATGGATCTCAATCATGTAAGGCAGCTCATGAGATCATTGTATTGAAGTACATGGGATAGAGAGTACCAACTAGCTACAGCTAGAACCCGTAGTCCATGGGGGAACTACTCACGGAGCATGATGGAGGCGGTGGCGTCGATGGAGATGGCTTCCGGGGGCACTTCCCCGTCCCGGCAGGGTGCCGGAACAGAGACTTCTGTCCCCCGAATTGGAGTTTCGCGATGGCGGCGGCGCCCTTGGAGTCTTTCTGGAGTTTCGTCAATCGGTATCGCGTTTTTAGGTCGAAAGGACTTATATAGGCGAAGAGGCGGCGCAGGAGGGGCAACAGGGTGCCCTCCCCATAGGCCGGCGCGGCCAGGGGCTGGCCCGCGCGGCCCTATGGTGTGGGGGCCCTAGGCCTCCCCTCTGACTCCCCTTCGGTGTCCTGGTCCGTCTCGGTGAATTATGATGTTTGGTCTTCGTTTCGTCGAATTCCGAGAATATTGCCCGAACAGCCTTTCTGGAACCAAAAACAGCAGAAAACGAGAAGCGGCACTTCGGCATCTTGTTAATAGATTAGTTCCGGAAAATGCATAAAATCATCATAAAGTGCAAGCAAAACATGTAAGTATTGTCATAAAACAAGCATGGAACATCAGAAATTATGGATACGTTGGAGACGTATCAGCATCCCCAAGCTTAGTTCCTACTCGTCCTCGAGTAGGTAAACGATAAAAAGAATAATTTCTGTAGTGACATGCTACTCACATAACCTTGATCATACTATTACAAAGCATATGCGATGAATGCAGTGACCCAAGGCAATGATCTATAGTTGCTAACAAATAGATAACATATAGCAAAACTTTTCATGAATAGTACTTTCAAGACAAGCATCAAAAGTCTTGCATAAGAGTTAACTCATAAAGCAATAAATTCAAAGTAAAGGCATCGAAGCAACACAAAGGAAGATTTAAGTTTCAGCAGTTGCTTTCAACTTTCAACATGCATATCTCATGGATAATTGTCAACATAAAGTAATATGATGAATGCAAAAATAAGAAAGTATGTAAGAATCAATGCACGGTTGACACAAGTGTTTGCTTCTAAGATGGAAGGAGGTAGGTAAACTGACTCAACATAAAGTAAAAGAATGGCCATTCGCAGAGGGAAGCATTGATTGCTATATTTGTGCTAGAGCTTTGGTTTTGAAAACATAAAGAGAGCATAAAAGTAAAGTTTTGAGAGGTGTTTGTTGTTGTCAACGAATGGTAGTGGGCACTCTAACCCCCTTGCCAGACAAACCTTCAAAGAGCGGCTCCCATTTTATTTTATTTTTGGGTGGCACTCCTTCCAACCTTTCTTTCACAAACCATGGCTAACCGAATCCTCGGGTGCCTGCCAACAATCTCATACCATGAAGGAGTGCCCTTTTATTTAGTTTTATTATGATGACACTCCTCCCCACCTTTGCTTTCACAAACCATGGCTAACCGAATCCTTCGGGTGCCGTCCAACAATCACATACCATGGAGGAGTGTCTATTTTTGTTAATTAATTTGGGACTGGGAATCCCATTGCCAGCTCTTTTTGCAAAATTATTGGATAAGCGGATGAAGCCACTAGTCCATTGGTGAAAGTTGCCCAACAAGAATGAAAGATAAACACCACATACTTCCTCATGAGCTATAAAACATTGACACAAATCAGAGGTGATAAATTTTGAATTATTTAAAGGTAGCACTCAAGCAATTTACTTTGGAATGGCGGAGAAGTACCATGTAGTAGGTAGGTATGGTGGACGCAAATGGCATAGTGGTTGGCTCAAGGTTTTGGATGCACGAGAAGCATTCCCTCTCAGTACAAGGCTTTGGGCTAGCAAGGTTGTTTGTAGCAAACACAAGTAGGAACCGGTACAACAAAACTTACATAAGAACATATTGCAAGCATTATAATACTCTACACTGTCTTCCTTGTTGCTCAAACACTTTTACCGGAAAATATCTAGACCTTAAGAGAGACCAATCATGCAAACCAATTTCAACAAGCTCTACGGTAGTTCTCCACTAATAGGTTTAAACTACATGAAAAAACTTAATCATGATCTACTTGAGAGCTCAAAACAATTGCCAAGTGTCAAATTATTCAAGACAATATGAGGCATTTTCTGTTTCCAACCAAATAAACATAAGTGATGTAGCTTCCAACTTTTATCATTGAACATTAAAAGTAAAACGAAGAACAAGTGTTCATATGAAAAAGCGGAGCGTGTCTCTCTCCCAAACAAGGATTGCTAGGATCCGATCTTATTCAAACAAAAACAAAAATAAAAGCACACGAGACGCTCCAAGTAAAGCACATATGATGTGACCGAATAAAAATATAGTTTCAATAGAAGAAACCTGATAAGTTGATGAAGAAGGGGATGCCCAAGGCATCCCCAAGCTTAGACGCTTGAGTCTTCTTGAAATATGCAGGGATGAACCACGGGGCATCCCCAAGCTTAGACTTTTCACTCTTCTTGATCATATATCATCCTCCTCTCTTGACCCTTGAAAACTTCCTTCACACCAAACTTCTCATAAACTTCATTAGAGGGGTTAGTACTCAAAAAACTTGAATCCACTTTAGCCCTGTAGTGACACATTGCAAGTACTCAATAAAACATTAGCTACAGCTCTCCACGTCTAGAAAGCCTTGCTTAAAGTCCGCAAGAGACAATGCAAAAAACAGAGACAGAATCTGCCAAAACAGAACAGCCAGTAAAGACGAATTTTAAACAGGTACTTCCGTTGCTCAAATCAGAAAACTCAAAACTAATGAAAGTTGCGTACATATCTGAGGAACACGCACGTAAATTGGCATATTTTTCTGAGTTGCCTACAAAGAAAACATCCCAGATTCGTGACAGATAGAAATCTGTTTCTGCGCAGAAATCCAAATCTAGCATCAACCTTCGATTAGAGGCGTCACTTGGCACAACATTGCAATAAAATAAAGATAAGGAGAGGTTGCTACAGTAGTAACAACTTCCAAGACTCAACAAAACAGTAGCAAAATAAACACATGGGTTATCTCCCAAGAAGTGCTTTCTTTATAGCCATTAAGATGGGCTCGGCAGTTTTAATGATGCACTCGCAAGAAATAAGAGTTGAAGCAAAAGAGAGCATCAAAAAGCAAATTCAAAACACATTTAAGTCTAACCCACTTCCTATGCATAGAAATCTTGTACACAAATAAATTCATGAAGAACAAAGTGACAAGCATAAGAAGATAAAACAATAGTAACTTCAAAATTTTAAGCATATAGAGAGGTGTTTTAGTACCATGCAAATTTCTACAACCATATTTTCCTCTTTCATAATAATTTTCAGTAGCTTCATGAACAAACTCAACAACATAACTATCACATGAAGCATGCTTCTCATGATCCATAAACACATAATTTTTATCAAGCTCAAAAATAGTGCGATTAAAACTTTCAAACACACTTTTATCAATAATATAACAAGATGGTTGATCAATCTCAAGAGATATGGGACTCATAGATAATGTCAAGACCTCTCCAATCCCATTTTCATTAGTAGTACAATTAATATTATCAAGTAACATAGGACCATCATCAAGAGCTTTATCATAAACATTTGCTAGGCAAAATTCTTTAGTACCATGCATTTCGACATCAGGCACAAACAAAGCATTATCATAAGATTTATCAAAGTAGCATGGATTATCATAAATAACAGTAGCATAATTATTCTCACAAGTTTTACTCATAGGGAATATTTCAAGAGAATCCACAGGAACATAACATTCAACCTCTTTCGGTAAGCATGGAGGACAATCAAATAGTGTAAGAGATAAAGAGTTACTCTCATTAGAAGGTTGGCATGGGTAGCAAATCCATTCTTCCTCCTTTTGTGCATCACTCTCCTCTTCTTTTTCATCCAATGAGCTTTCAGGTTCATCAATTTCCTCCTCTTTTTCATCCAATGAGCTTTCAGGTTCATCAATTTCTTCTTCCACAGGTCCCTGCAAATTGTGAGTGCATTCTTGTGCATTAATGAGTCTCTCTTTATAATCAACTAGCAAGGTAGCCCTCGCAAATGCGAGGGCATCATCTTTTTTTCGAAAGTTGGGCATTGTATTATTATGTAGCATGAAATATATTAATTTATTCTTGAAACATAGTCTTTTATTGTTTATCAATATCTGTCACTTTGATGACACTTTAACAATTGTAACAATACAGGTGGACAAACATGTTATATTTTAGTGTTGCAGTATTCTACATTTAACCGCCGACACCGCTATCTTGATGTAAAAAAATAATCATATAGAACATAGATCTAGAATATCCAGGCGTAGTGCTACCTTGAGTCCATAATTCACCTAATCTTTTAGAAGTAACGCGGATGCACGGGATCTAGTTTATGCATCTCTGGTGTATTCTTGCTACGGAAGTTATGTTTTATTTTAAAAAATAAGAGTTCTAATGTATAATCATGTGGTTTGCTCTTTTTGTGTGCCATATGTAGTATGCTTATTTTCGCTAGGCCTATTTCTTTCGTAGTTTTTCGTTATATTTTTTTGGAGGATTAGAGTAGGGTTTTTCCTACCGATTTATCTTCGCTACTCCCTCCGATCCGAAAAAAGTGTCCGACCCGTAGTACAGTGTCAGTTGACAAAATAATCCTTGGTAAATATCAGAATTGACGAAACCCCCTGCAGATCTGGATCAGACTGCTCTCTCGCTCTCACGGGTCTCACGTCTCGTCTCTCGATCGATCTGCAGCAGAGGAGCTCCAGACTATCGATCTCGTCCAGCAGGTCCAAGTCGCCGCCCCCGGCGTCGCCTCCACATCTAACCACCTTAAGTATTTCGGCCTCACAACCACAAGATCCGGCACGCTCGGGCTCACAGCCAACAGATCGAACCTCATTGCTGCCAGATCCTGCAATTCATCGTTGGCGAGCTAAGATACGGTGGCGCGGCGAGGGGAGGAGAGCACGACGGAGAGGTGGCACAGCGATTGGAGGAGAGCGGGCAGGGAGGTGACGTGAGCTCGGCTGGGAGGGGTGCTTCACGACGAAGCAGAGAGGGGCGGGGAGATGTCTGTGTGCTGACTGCGGGGGTGAGAGAAATTGGAGTATTGTTTTGCAAATTGTCCACCTCAGACACTTTTTCCAGATCGGAGGGAGTACAATTTTTAAAATTAAGCTTCCATCATACTCAAATTTATCTGAAATAATATTTTTTTGGTACAAATTAAGTTTCGGAGAAATCGAGTAGGAAATGAAACTGAAGTCTCTTATACATTTTAATCTTGAGAATCAAAGATCGCATAATTAACCGGCGAAACATATCTATTACCATTAGAATATTCTTATTTGTGTCAAAAAAAAATAAGAATATTCTTCATGGAATTCTTTACATGGATGCACTTTTCTTTTGTGGGGCCCACCTTAACACTATAGGTAGAACAAAGACTTAAAAATGAGGTGGCATAATTTCACATATATGTAACATCCGTACTTCTTAAGTTTTATACTGTTGAACCAAAAAATCGCTGAGCGACCACTACTCCTTCGCTCGATTATACCAGCAGACAATGTTTATCACCGTCGGTGACTTTGTACGTATATTGTTTTAGTTACATTTTTACTGTTAAATTAGTTTATAATTTTTTAGCATATTTGGATCAACTTGATGTCTCGAAAAACATCCTAGATATTTACGGTGCATACCTATAGTCTAATACATTTTTTACTGTTTCACCAAAAAACGATGAGGAACCACTACTCCTTCGCTGATTATACCGGCACACATTGTTTATCATTCTCGGTCGCTTTGTATACATATATTTTTTTACGTGACATTTTTATCTTTTAATTTCAGACATTAGATCAGTTTATAATTTTTTAGCTTATGCGGATTAATCTGGTATCTCAAAAAACACCCTAGATATTTACCGAACATACCTATAGTATGTACATTTTTTCTTTGGGGTATCCTCGTACATCTGAATAGATGAATTAATCTAAGCCAAAAAAAAATTTGCAGTGCACCTCCGTACTTGATATGACTCTCTACCTAGATGTAGTCCTCTATTCTTTGGTTATTATATAACTCCAAAGTCACGTCTAGCCATTTTTGAATCCTACAATTTAGGCAGGTTTTCAGGTCAAGGTTTTTTTTTAAAAAAAAAGTGTAGGTATCTTTCTTAATGGAGGCATGATCGGTAGATTTTAAATGATGCGTCCTGTGAAATACAAGTCTTAAGTACCGATTAGTTTTAGGCTTATCTCTTCTGGTAGTCTCTCATATGTTTGCTAAGTAGGAAATAACGTGTCAGACCATATTGAATATTCGTAGGTGATCCCGGGAAAAAACGTGTAGAAGATGGACTCTGTTTTTTTGGCTACATGGATAAAATAGGCATTTGAATGAAACAATCGTACATGACCATCCTTCTATTTCCTTGTACTTCCCCACGTACATATGCTGGTGTTGCGTATGTTCGGGGACGTGACAATATTTACGTAACACCTAACGATTTTAAATCTTAACCGTTAAAATTAAGATCAATGAAGTATATAATTTAAGGGTATGTGGATTAACCTGGTGTCTCCGTTAAAACCTCTTATTTTGCTTTTAGTATATAATAGATGATATAAGGATGATCAGTGTAACTTTTATTGCAAAAATTAAGGATAGAAGAGACATAATCTTTAAGGTCCTTACAAACAACACAAGTTTCATAATTTTTAACCATGAAGGATTCTATCTCAGAGGCTCCCATAAATATGACAAATTGTTCTACCTCTTCAAACCCAAAATGAATATAGCTATTCCGATTATAGTTCTTAATTAAAAATTCCTCACTAAAGCCACATTGAAATTTAAGATGTTTAGTGTCCTGTTGAGAGCAACAGTTTATATCATGGCGTTTAAGCAAGATTTTAGCAATTGTATTCAATTTTTCTATCACAACACTCATCACTTTTCCCGCTCTTGATTCTCTATAATTATTATAATATTCTATAAGCTCCAAGTAGGTTGTAGGTTCTCCCATAGCAACAGTTTTTAATTTTTCGGTTTTTCAAATTTTTATGGATTTTTGGGTATATGAGGAAAGTAAAACAAAACAAAAACAAAAGTAAACTAGGCAAAATAATACTAGACGGAAATAAACTAAGCAAAACAAAATAAAATAAAACAAAGAGAGAGGTAGAGTGTACTCCCCAGGTGAACTTATGAGTAGAGCTATGCCTCCCCGGCAACGGTGCCAGAAAACAGTCTTGATAACCCACAAGTATAGGGGATCGCAACAGTCTTCGAGGGAAGTAAAACCCAAATTTATTGATTCGACACAAGGGGAGGTAAAGAATACTTATAAGCCTTAACAACTGAGTTGTCAATTCAGCTGCACCTGGAAAAGCACTAGTAACAGGGGGTGATGTGAAAGCAGCAGTAATATGAGAGCAGTAGTAACAGTAACACAGCAGCAGTAGCAGTAATATGAGAGCAATGGCACCAGAAAATAGTTGATACTACTTCCAATGTCATGTAGAACGAGTATATGATGATAAGAGATGGACCGGGGTTCCCAGCTATCTACACTAGTGGCAGCTCTCCAATAACAAGTGTTGGGTGAACAAATTACAGTTGGGCAATTGATAGGATTGAAATAGCATTAAGACAGAACATAAAGTCTATTAATAATGTAGGCATGTTTCCCATATATAGTCATACGTGCTCGCAATGAGAAACTTGTACAACATCTTTTGTCCTACCAGCCGGTGGCAGCCGGGCCTCTAGGGAATCTACTGGAAATTAAGGTACTCCTTTTAATAGAGCACCGGAGCAAAGCATTAACACTCCGTGAAAACATGTGATCCTCATATCTAAGCCTTTCCCTCCAGTTGTCCCAATTTCTGTCACTTTGAGGCCTTTGGTTCCGGACATAGACATGTGCATACAACTTGTAGATACAATCTAAGCAATAAGTATAGAGCTTAAATCTAAGATCATGCCACTCGGGCCCTAGTGACAAGCATTAAGCATAACAAGATTGCAGCAACAATAACTTCACAAACTTTATAGATAGACTAATCATAATGTATCATCCATCGGATCCCAACAAACACAACACCGATTATATCAGATGGATCTCAATCATGTAAGGCAGCTCATGAGATCATTGTATTGAAGTACATGGGATAGAGAGTACCAACTAGCTACAGCTAGAACCCGTAGTCCATGGGGGAACTACTCACGGAGCATGATGGAGGCGGTGGCGTCGATGGAGATGGCTTCCGGGGGCACTTCCCCGTCCCGGCAGGGTGCCGGAACAGAGACTTCTGTCCCCGAATTGGAGTTTCGCGATGGCGGCGGCGCCCCTGGAGTCTTTCTGGAGTTTCGTCAATCGGTATCGCGTTTTTAGGTCGAAAGGACTTATATAGGCGAAGAGGCGGCGCAGGAGGGGCAACAGGGTGCCCTCCCCATAGGCCGGCGCGGCCAGGGGCTGGCCCGCGCGGCCCTATGGTGTGGGGGCCCCAGGCCTCCCCTCCGACTCCCCTTCGGTGTCCTGGTCCGTCTCGGTGAATTATGATGTTTGGTCTTCGTTTCGTCGAATTCCGAGAATATTGCCCGAACAGCCTTTCTGGAACCAAAAACAGCAGAAAACAGGAACTGGCACTTCGCCATCTTGTTAATAGATTAGTTCCGGAAAATGCATAAAATCATCATAAAGTGCAAGCAAAACATGTAAGTATTGTCATAAAACAAGCATGGAACATCAGAAATTGTGGATACGTTGGAGACGTATCACCCACCACCCCGGGAGAGGCCACATA
The DNA here is from genome assembly GCF_022539505.1 of Lolium rigidum. NCBI lineage: Eukaryota > Viridiplantae > Streptophyta > Magnoliopsida > Poales > Poaceae > Lolium > Lolium rigidum. The sequence goes on along the minus strand of NC_061508.1, from coordinate 248,508,873 downwards.
GGCGCCACATGGCATGGTGGGGCCTGCCCACTATGACATGTGGGCCCAGGCCGGCCTACCCCTTGGAGATAAGATCTATCTCTTAATTTAAATGGTTTAAATCTAGAGATAAGATCTATCTCTAAAATAAAGTGTTTAAACGAAGAGATAAGGGGAAGGCTTGAGGGGGAAGAAAAGTCTCCCCCCATGGCCGGCCAAAAGGGATAGGTGGGGCCCAGGGGAACCTTAGGCCGACCCCTCCCCCTATATAAAGAGGGGAGGGGGTGGCCGGCCACCACACCAATCTAGAAAACCCTGGCCGCCCCCCCCCCTCTCTTCCTCCTCCATATACTTCGCAGGCTTAGGCGAAGCCCTGCAGTAATTCTTCTCCACCACCACCACCACGCCGTCGTGCTGCTAAGATTCGGTGGAGATCTACCACACCTCCGCTGCCCGCTGGAACGGGGAGAGGAAGGGGCTTCATCGACACCGTACGCGCGACCGAGTACGGAAGTGCTGCCGGATTGCAGCACTGGGGATGATCGTCTACACCAACAACAAGATCTAATCTCGTAGGCTTTGGAAATCTTCGAGGGTTAGTCTCACATCAATCTCGTTGCTCCGATCTTGTAGATTAGATCTTGGGTGTTCCATAGATTAGATCTTGGATTTATTCGTCTTGCGGTTGGAAATTTTTTGTTTTCTATGCTATGAACCCCATCAATAATATCAAGATCAATAACAAAGATAGAAATAATTGTGGCAAATACTTGGATTGAAATCACAATATTCTTACAAATGTCGCAAATTCTCAAGGAGATCTCTATTACAATGGTGATGGCTATGGCTATGGAGGAGATTGGAGACGGAATGGATGAACTATGGTGGTGGATCTCCTTCGGTGTGGTGTAGATGGATCTGATGGATGGCGGCTCTGTTTGGCGACGAATGGCTCTCAATATTTAGTGTCGGGTCCTTCACATAACTTATAGGGTTTGACCTCGGGAAGGCTGCGGCACCCAGTACGGGCGCATGGTACGGGCGGAACTTGCCCGTACCGATGCCCGTTAAACCTTCTGGAACCGCCTCTTCGAGCCTGGCCAACTTTGTTGCACTTGTGACGCGATTTTCTTCAGTAATTGCAGGTCCATTTGTCATTATGATGTGATTTCCTGGACACTGATACGTCTCCAACGTACCTATAATTTCTGATGTTCCGTGCTTGTTTTATGACAATACTTACATGTTTTGCTTGCACTTTATAATGTTTTTATGCATTTTATGGAACTAACCTATTAACGAGATGCCGAAGGGCCAGTTGCTGTTTTCTGTTGTTTTTGGTTCCGGAAAGGCTGTTCGGGCAATATTCTCGGAATTCGACGAAATCAACGCCCAACATCTTATTTTTCCCGGAAGACCCCAGAACACCGAAGGAGAGTCGGAGGCGGGCCAGAGGGCCACCACACAATAAGGCGGCGCGGCCCCAGGCCTGGGCGCGTGATAACCCACAAGTATAGGGGATCGCAACAGTCTTCGAGGGAAGTAAAACCCAAATTTATTGATTCGACACAAGGGGAGGTAAAGAATACTTATAAGCCTTAACAACTGAGTTGTCAATTCAGCTGCACCTGGAAAAGCACTAGTAACGGGGGTGATGTGAAAGCAGACGAGTAATATGAGAGTAGTAGTAACGAGTAACACAGCAGCAGTAGCAGTAATATAGAGCAATGGCACCGGAAAATAGTTGATACTACTTCGAATGTCATGTAGAACGAGTATATGATGATGAAAGATGGACCGGGGTTCCCAGCTATCTACACTAGTGGTAACTCTCCAATAACAAGTGTTGGGTGAACAAATTACAGTTGGGCAATTGATATGATTGAAATAGCATTAAGACAGAACATCAAGATTATTAATCATGTAGGCATGTTTCCCATATATAGGTAACTCTTCTCTTTTGTTTACACATGTATTTTAGTTTCATTATTTATGGATGACACTCCTCCCAACCTTTTGCTTTCACAAGCCATGGCTAACCGAATCCTCGGGTGCCTTCCAGCATTCACATACCATGAAGGAGTGTCTATTTGCAAAATTAAGTTGCTTACTGATGAATCAGAGCAAAACATGTGAATAGAATTATTAATGAAAGTTGATTAATTGGGGGTTGGGAACCCCGCGCCAGCTCTTTTTGCAAAATTATTGGATAAGCGGATGAAGCCACTAGTCCATTGTGAAAGTCTGTCAGGAGTAAATGACAAGATTGAAAGATAAACACCACATACTTCCTCATGAGCTATAATACATTGACACAAATAAGAGATAATAGCTTTTGAATTGTTTAAAGGTAGCACATGAAGTATTTGCTTGGAATGGCAGGAAATACCACATAGTAGGTAGATATGGTGGACACAAATGGCATAGGTTTTGGCTCAAGGTTTTGGATGCACGAGAAGCATTTCCTCTCGGTACAAGGCTTTGGCTAGCAAGGTTGTTTGAAGCAAACACAAGTATGAACCGGTACAGACAAAACTTACATAAGAACATATTGCAAGCATTATAAAACTCTACATCTGTCTTCCTTGTTGCTCAAACACTTTTACCAGAAAATATCTAGACCTTAGAGAGATCAATCATGCAAACCAATTTCAACAAGCTCTACGGTATTTCTCCACTAATAGGTTTAAACTACATGATGCAAGAGCTTAATCACGACCTACTTGAGAGCTCAAAACAATTGCCAATTATCAAATTATCCAAGACAATATGAGGCATTTTCTTTTTCCAACCAAATAGCAATAAATGCAATAGCTTCCAACTTTTGTCATTGAACATTAAAAGTAAAACGAAGAACATAAGTGTTCATATGAAAAAGCGGAGCGTGTATCTCTCCCACACAAGGATTGCTAGGATCCGAATTTATTCAAACATAAACAAAAATAAAACACACAGACGCTCCAAGTAAAGCACATAAGATGTGACCGAATAAAAATATAGTTTCAATAGAAGAAACCTGATAAGTTGATGAAGAAGGGGATGCCTTGGGCATCCCCAAGCTTAGACGCTCGAGTCTTCTTGAAATATGCAGGGATGAACCACGGGGGCATCCCCAAGCTTAGGCTTTTCACTCTTCTTGATCATATATCATCCTCCTCTCTTGACCCTTGAAAACTTCCTTCACACCAAACTTCTCATCAACTTCATTAGAGGGGTTAGTACTCAAAAAAACTTTAATCCACTTTAGTCCTGTAGTGACATATTGCAAGAACTCAATAAAATATTAGTTACAGCTCTCCACGTCTAGAAAGCCTCACTTAAAGTCCACAAGAGACAATGCAAAAAACAGAGACAGAATCTGTCAAAACAGAACAGCCAGTAAACACAAATTTTTAAGAGGTACTTCCGTTGCTCAAATAAGAAAACTCAAAACTAATGAAAGTTGCGTACATATCTGAGGATCACTCACGTAAATTGGCAGATTTTTCTGAGTTACCTACAGAGAATCATACCCAGATTCGTGACAGCAAGAAATATGTTTCTGCGCAGAAATCCAAATCTAGCATCAACCTTCTATTAGAGACTTCACTTGGCACAACATTGCAATAAAATAAAGATAAGGAGAGTTTGCTACAGTAGTAACAACTTCCAAGACACAACAAAACAGTAGCAAAATAAACACATGGGTTATCTCCCAAGAAGTGCTTTCTTTATAGCCATTAAGATGGGCTCAGTAGTTTTAATGATGCACTCGCAAGAAATAAGAGTTGAAGCAAAAGAGAGCATCAAGAAGCAAATTCAAAACACATTTAAGTCTAACCCACATCCTATGCATAGGAATCTTGTACACAAATAAATTCATGAAGAACAAAGTGACAAGCATAAGAAGATAGAACAAGAGTAACTTCAAAATTTTCAGCATATAGAGAGGTGTTTTAGTACCATGCAAATTTCTACAACCATATTTTCCTCTCTCATAATAATTTTCAGTAGCTTCATGGATAAACTCAACAATATAACTATCACATGCAGCATACTTTCCATGATCTACAAACACATAATTTTTATCAAGCTCAAAAATAGTAGGATTAAAACTTTCAAACCCACTTTTATCAATAATGTAACAAGATGATTGATCAATCTCAAAAGATATGGGACTCATAGATAAAGTCAAGACTTCTCCAATCCCATTTTCATTAGTAGTACAATTAATATTATCAAGTAACATAGGACCATCATCTAGAGATTTATCATAATCATTTGCCACGCAAAACTCTTTAGTACCATGCATTTCGACATCAGGCATAAACAAAGCATTATCATAAGATTTATCAAAGTAGCATGGATTATCATAGATAACAGTAGCATAATTATTTTCTCAAGTTTTACTCATAGGGAATATTTCAAGAGAATCCACAGGAACATAACATTCATCCTCCTTTGGTAAGCATGGAGGACAATCAAATAGTGTAAGAGATAAAGAGTTACTCTCATTAGAAGGTTGGCATGGGTAGCTAATACATTCTTCCTCCTTTTGTTCATCACTCTGCTCTCCTTTTTCATCCAATGAGCTTTCAGGTTCATCAATTTCTTCTTCCACTGGTTCCTGCAAATTGTGAGTGCATTCTTGTGCATTAATGAGTCTCTCTTTATAATCAATGATATAAGGATTATCACTGTAGCTTTCTATGCAAAAATTAAGGATAGAAGAGACATAATCTTTAAGGTCCTTACAAACAACACAAGTTTCATAATTTTTAGCAATGAAGGATTCTATCTCAGAGGCTCCCATAAATATGACAAATTGTTCTACCTCTTCGAACCCAAAATGAAGATAGCTATTCCAATTATAGTTCTTAATTAAAACTTCCTCACTAAAGCCACATTGAAATTTAAGATGTTTAGTATCCTGTTTAGAGCAACAGTTTATATCATGGCGTTTAAGCAAGATTTTAGCAATTGTATTCAATTTTTCTATCACAGCACTCATAACTTTTCCCATTCTTGATTCTCTATAGTTATTATATAATTCTATAAGCTCCAAATAGGTTGTCGGTTCTCCCATAATAGCAGTTTTTAATTTTTCGATTTTTCAAATTTTTATGGATTTTCGGGTATATGAGGAAAATAAAACAAGACAAACACAAACTAGGCAAAAGTAAACTAAGCAAAATAATACTAGACAGAAATAAACTAAGCAAAACAGAATAACATAAAAATAGAGAGAGAGGTAGAGTGTACTCCCCAGGTGAACTTATGAGTAGAGCTATGCCTCCCCGGCAACGGCGCCAGAAAATAGTCTTGATAACCCACAAGTATAGGGGATCGCAACAGTCTTCGAGGGAAGTAAAACCCAAATTTATTGATTCGACACAAGGGGAGGTAAAGAATACTTATAAGCCTTAACAACTGAGTTGTCAATTCAGCTGCACCTGGAAAAGCACTAGTAACGAGGGGTGATGTGAAAGCGAGCAGTAATATGAGAGTAGTAGTAACGAGTAACACAGCAGCGAGTGGCGGTAATATGAGAGCAATGGCACCGGAAAATAGTTGATACTACTTCCAATGTCATGTAGAACGAGTATATGATGATGAAAGATGGACCGGGGTTCCCAGCTATCTACACTAGTGGTAACTCTCCAATAACAAGTGTTGGGTGAACAAATTACAGTTGGGCAATTGATATGATTGAAATAGCATTAAAACAGAACATCAAGATTATTAATCATGTAGGCATGTTTCCCATATATAGTCATACGTGCTCGCAATGAGAAACTTGTACAACATCTTTTGTCCTACCAGCCGGTGGCAGCCGGGCCTCTAGGGAATCTACTGGAATTTAAGGCACTTCTTTTAATAGAGCACCGGAGCAAAGCATTAACACTCCGTGAAAACATGTGATCCTCATATCTAAGCCTTCCCCTCCAGTTGTCCCAATTTATGTCACTTTGGGGCCTTTGGTTCCGGACATAGACATGTGCATACAACTTGTAGATACAATCTAAGCAATAAGTATAGAGCTTAAATCTAAGATCATGCCACTCGGGCCCTAGTGACAAGCATTAAACACAACAAGATTGCAGCAACAATAACTTCACAAACTTATATAGATAGACTAATCATAATGTAACAATCCATCGGATCCCAACAAACACAACACCGATTACATCAGATGAATCTCAATCATGTAAGGCAGCTCATGAGATCATTATATTGAAGTACATGGGGGAGAGAATACCAACTAGCTACAGCTAGAACCCGTAGTCCATGGGGGAACTACTCACGGAGCATGATGGAGGCGGTGGCGTCGATGGAGATGGCTTCCGGGGGCACTTCCCCGTCCCGGCAGGGTGCCGGAACAGAGACTTCTGTCCCCCGAATTGGAGTTTCGCGATGGTGGCGGCGCCCCTGGAGTCTTTCTGGAGTTTCGTCAATCGGTATCGATGTTTTAGGTCAGGACGGCTTAAATAGGCGAAGAGTCGGAGTCGGAGGGGCCACGGGGCCTCCTCACACTAGGGTGGCGCGCCCCCCTCCTAGGCCGCGCCGCCACCACGTGTGGGGCCCCCAGGGCACCCCTCTGGTCCCCCTCTGACTTTCTGGAAGGTTCCGGTAAAAATAAGGTTCTGGGCGTTGATTTCGTCGAATTCCGAGAATATTGCCCGAACAGCCTTTCCGGAACCAAAAACAACGAAAACGAGCAAGCGGCCCTTCGGCATCTCATTAATAGGTTAGTTCCGGAAAATGCATAAAAACATTATAAAGTGCAAGCAAAACATGTAAGTATTGTCAATAAACAAGCATGGAACATCAGAAATTATAGGTACGTTGGAGACGTATCAGCGCGCCGGCCTACTGTGTGGGACCCCCAGGCTCCCTCCTGCGCCGCCTCTTCGCCTATAAGACCCCTTTCGACCTAAAAACGCGATACCAATTGACGAAACTCCAGAAAGACTCCAGGGGCGCCGCCACCATCGCGAAACTCCAATTCGAGGGACAGAAGTCTCTGTTCCGGCACCTGCCGGACGGGGAAGTGCCCCCGGAAGCCATCTCCATCAACGCCACCGCCTCCATCATGCTCCGTGAGTAGTTCCCCCATGGACTACGGGTTCTAGCTTTAGCTAGTTGGTATTCTCTCCCCCATGTACTTCAATACAATGATCTCATGAGCTGCCTTACATGATTGAGATTCATCTGATGTAATCGGTGTTGTGTTTGTTGGGATCCGATGGATTGTTACATTATAATTAGTCTATCTATAAAGTTTGTGAAGTTATTGTTGCTGCAATCTTGTTGTGTTTAATGCTTGTCACTAGGGCCCGAATGGCATGATCTTAGATTTAAGCTCTATAATTATTGCTTAGATTGTATCTACAAGTTGTATGCACATGTCTATGTCTGGAACCAAAGGCCCCAAAGTGATAGAAATTGGGACAACTTGAGGGGAAGGCTTAGATATGAGGATCACATGTTTTCACAGAGTGTTAATGCTTTGCTCCGGTGCTCTATTAAAAGGAGTACCTTAATTTCCAGTAGATTCCCTAGAGGCCCGGCTGCCACCGACTGGTAGGACAAAAGATGTTGTACAAGTTTCTCCTTGCGAGCACGTATGACTATATATGGGAAACATGCCTACATGATTAATAATCTTGATGTTCTGTCTTAATGCTATTTCAATCCTATCAATTGCCCAACTCGTAATTTGTTCACCCAACACTTGTTATTGGAGAGTTACCACTAGTGTAGATAGTTGGGAACCCCGGTCCATCTCTCATCATCATATACGCGTTCTACATGACATTGGAAGTAGTATCAACTATTTTCCGGTGCCATTGCTCTCATATTACTGCTCATCGATTGCTGTGTTATTGTTACTAATGCTCTCATATTACTGCTGCTTTCACATCACCCTCGTTACTAGTGCTTTTCCGAGTGCAGCTGAATTGATGACTCGATTGTTAAGGCTTATAAGTATTCTTTACCTCCCCTTGTGTCGAATCAATAAATTTGGGTTTTACTTCCCTCGAAGACTGTTGCGATCCCCTATGCTTGTGGGTTATCAAGACTATTTTCCGGCGCCGTTGCCGGGGAGGCATAGCTCTACTCATAAGTTCACTCGGGGAGTACACTCCACCTCTCTCTCTGTTTTTATTTTATTTTGTTTTGCTTAGTTTACTTCGTCTAGTTTATTTGTGCTTAGTTTATTTCTGTCTAGTATTATTTTGCCTAGTTTACTTTTGTGTAGTTTGTTTTTGTTTTTTTTTACTTTTCTCATATACCCAAAAATCCATAAATATTTGAAAAACTGAAAAATTAAAAACTGTTGCTATGGGAGAACCTACAACCTATTTGGAGCTTATTGAATTATATAATAATTATAGAGAATCAAGAACGGGAAAAGTTATGAGTGCTGTGATAGAAAAACTGAATACAATTGCTAAAATCTTGCTTAAACGCCATGATATAAATTGTTGCTCTAAACAGGATACTAAACATCTTAAATTTCAATGTGGCTTTAGTGAGGAAGTTTTAATTAAGAACTATAATTGGAATAATTATATTCATTTTGGGTTTGAAGAGGTAGAACAATTTGTCATATTTATGGGAGCCTCTGAGATAGAATCCTTCATTGCTAAAAATTATGAAACTTGTGTTGTTTGTAAGGACCTTAAAGATTATGTCTCCTCTATCCTTAATTTTTGCATAGAAAGCTACAGTGATAATCCTTATATCATTGATTATAAAGAGAGACTCATTAATGCACAAGAATGCACTCACAATTTGCAGGAACCAATGGAAGAAGAAACTGATGAACTCGAAAGCTCGATGGATGAAAAAGAGGAGGAAATTGATGAACCCGAAAGCTCATTGGATGAAAAAGAAGAGGAGAGTGATGAACAAAAGGAGGAAGAATGGATTAGCTACCCATGCCAACCTTCTAATGAGAGTAACTCTTTATCTCTTACACTATTTGATTGTCCTCCATGCTTACCAAAGGAGGATGAATGTTATGTTCCTGTGGATTCTCTTGAAATATTTCCTGTGAGTAAAACTTGTGAGAATAATTATGCTACTGTTATCTATGATAATCCATGCTACTTTGATAAATCTTATGATAATGCTTTGTTTATGCCTGATGTCGAAATGCATGGTACTAAAGAGTTTTGCTTGGCAAATGTTTATGATAAATCTCTAGATGATGGTCCTATGTTACTTGATAATATTAATTGTACTACTAATGAAAATGGGATTGGAGAAGTCTTGACTTTATCTATGAGTCCCATATCTTTTGAGATTGATCAATCATCTTGTTACATTATTGATAAAAGTGGGTTTGAAAGTTTTGATCTATTTCTGAGCTTGATAAAAAATATGTGTTTGTAGATCATGGAAAGCATGCTATATGTGATAGTTATATTGTTGAGTTTATCCATGAAGCTACTGAAAAATATTATGAGAGAGGAAAATATGGTTGTAGAAATTTGCATGGTACTAAAACACCTCTCTATATGCTGAAAATTTTGAAGTTGCTCTTGTTTTATCTTTCTATGCTTGTCACTTTGTTCTTCATGAATTTATTTGTGTACAAGATTCGTATGCATAGGAAGTGGGTTAGACTTAAATGTGTTTTGAATTTGCTTCTTGATGCTCTCTTTTGCTTCAATTCTTATTTGTTGCGAGTGCATCATTAAAACTGCTGAGCCCATCTTAATGGCTATAAAGAAAGCACTTCTTGGGAGATAACCCATGTCTTTATTTCGCTACTGTTTTGTTGTGTCTTGGAAGTTGTTACTACTGTAGCAACCTCTCCTTATCTTTATTTTATTGCATTGTTGTGCCAAGTGAAGTCTCTAATAGAAGGTTGATACTAGATTTGGATTTCCGCGCAGAAACGATTTCTATCCGTCACGAATTTGGGCAGGGCTCTCCGTAGGTAACTCAGAAAAATCTGCCAATTTACGTGCGTGTTCCTCAGATATGTACGCAACTTTCATTAGTTTTGAGTTTTCTGATTTGAGCAACGGAAGTACCTCTTAAAAATTCGTGTTTACTGGCTGTTCTCCTTTGACAGATTCTGTCTCTCTTTTTTGCATTGTCTCTTGTAGACTTTAAGTGAGGCTTTCTAGACGTGGAGAGTTGTAGCTAATGTTTTATTGAGTACTTGCAATGTGTCACTACAGGGCTAAAGTGGATTAAAGTTTTTTGAGTACTAACCGATCTAATGAAGTTTATGAGAAGTTTGGTGTGAAGGAAGTTTTCAAGAGTCAAGAGAGGAGGATGATATATGATCAAGAAGAGTGAAAAGTCTAAGCTTGGGGATGCCCCCGTGGTTCATCCCTGCATATTTCAAGAAGACTCAGGCGTCTAAGCTTGGGGATGCCCAAGGCATCCCCTTCTTCATCAACTTATCAGGTTTCTTCTATTGAAACTATATTTTTATTCGGTCACATCTTATGTGCTTTACTTGGAGCGTCTGTGTGTTTTTATTTTTGTTTGTGTTTGAATAAATTCGGATCCTAGCAATCCTTGTGTGGGAGAGATACACGCTCCGCTTTTTCATATGAACACTTGTGTTCTTCGTTTTACTTTTAATGTTCAATGACAAAAGTTGGAAGCTATTGCATTTATTGCTATTTGGTTGGAAAAAGAAAATGCCTCATATTGTCTTGGATAATTTGATAATTGACAATTGTTTTGAGCTCTCAAGTAGGTCGTGATTAAGCTCTTGCATCATGTAGTTTAAACCTATTAGTGGAGAAATATCGTAGAGCTTGTTGAAATTGGTTTGCATGATTGATCTCTCTAAGGTCTAGATATTTTCTGGTAAAAGTGTTTGAGCAACAAGGAAGACAGTGTAGAGTTTTATAATGCTTGCAATATGTTCTTATGTAAGTTTTGTTGTACCGGTTCATACTTGTGTTTGCTTCAAACAACCTTGCTAGCCAAAGCCTTGTACTGAGAGGAAATGCTTCTCGTGCATCCAAAACCTTGAGCCAAAACCTATGCCATTTGTGTCCACCATATCTACCTACTATGTGGTATTTCCTGCCATTCTAAGCAAATACTTCATGTGCTACCTTTAAACAATTCAAAAGCTATTATCTCTTATTTGTGTCAATGTTTTATAGCTCATGAGGAAGTATGTGGTGTTTTATCTTTCGATCTTGTCATTTACTTCGACGGACTTTCACAATGGACTAGTGGCTTCATCCGCTTATCCAATAATTTTGCAAAAAGAGCTGGCGCGGGGTTCCCAGCCCCCAATTAATCAACCTTCATTAATAATTCTCTTCACATGTTTTGCCTTGATTTATCAGTAAGCAACTTAAACTGCAAATAGACACTCTTCCATGGTATGTGATTGATGGAAGGCACCCGAGGATTCGGTTAGCCATGGCTTGTGTAAGCAAAGGTTGGGGGGAGTGTCATCCATAATGAAACTAAAATATATGTGTAAACAAAAGAGAAGAGGGATGATTTACCTTGCTCGGTAGAGATAACGTCCTTCATGGGAGCCGCTCTTGAAAGTCTGGTTGATGAGGTAGTTAGAGTACCCGCTACCATTCGTTGACAACAACAAACACCTCTCAAAACTTTACTTTTATGCTCTCTATATGATTTCAAAACTGAAAAAGCTCTAGCACATGATTTAATCCCTGCTTCCCTCTGCTAAGGGCCTTTCTTTTACTTTATGTTGAGTCAGTTTACCTACTTCCTTCCATCTTAGAAGCAAACACTTGTGTCAACTGTGCATTGATTCTTACATACTTACTTATTTGCATTCATCATATTACTTTGTGTTGACAATTATCCATGAGATATGCATGTTGAAAGTTGAAAGCAACTGCTGAAACTTAAATCTTCCTCTCGTGTTGCTTCAATGCCTTTACTTTGAATTTATTGCTTTATGAGTTAACTCTTATGCAAGACTTTTGATGCTTGTCTTGAAAGTACTATTCATGAAAAGTTTTGCTATATGTTATCTATTTGTTAGCAACTATAGATTATTGCCTTGAGTCACTGCATTCATCTCATATGCTTTATAATAGGATGATCAAGATTATGTAAGTAGCATGTCACTACGAAATTACTCTTTTTATCGTTTACCTACTCGAGGGCGAGCAGGAACTAAGCTTGGGGATGCCGATACGTCTCCAACGTACCTATAATTTCTGATGTTCCATGCTTGTTTTATGACAATACTTACATGTTTTGCTTGCACTTTATAATGTTTTTATGCATTTTATGGAACTAACCTATTAACGAGATGCCGAAGGGCCAGTTGCTGTTTTCTGTTGTTTTTGGTTCCAGAAAGGCTGTTCGGGCAATATTCTCGGAATTCGACGAAATCAACGCCCAACATCTTATTTTTCCCGGAAGACCCCAGAACACCGAAGGAGAGTCGGAGGCGGGCCAGAGGGCCACCACACAATAAGGCGGAGCGGCCCCAGGCCTGGGTGCGCCGGCCTACTGTGTGGGACCCCCAATCTCCCTCCTGCGCTGCCTCTTCGCCTATAAGAGCCCTTTCGACCTAAAAACGCGATACCAATTGAAGAAACTCCAGAAAGACTCCAGGGGCGCCGCCACCATCGCGAAACTCCAATTCGGGGGACGAAGTCTCCGTTCCGGCACCTCGCCGGGACGGGGAAGTGCCCCGTAAGCCATCTCCATCAACGCCACCGCCTCCATCATGCTCCGTGAGTAGTTCCCCCATGGACTACGGGTTCTAGCCGTAGCTAGTTGGTATTCTCTCCCCCATGTACTTCAATACAATGATCTCATGAGCTGCCTTACATGATTGAGATTCATCCGATGTAATCGGTGTTGTGTTTGTTGGGATCCGATGGATTGTTACATTATGATTAGTCTATCTATAAAGTTTGTGAAGTTATTGTTGCTTGCAATCTTGTTGTGTTTAATGCTTGTCACTAGGGCCCGAGTGGCATGATCTTAGATTTAAGCTCTATAATTATTGCTTAGATTGTATCTACAAGTTGTATGCACATGTCTATGTCCGGAACCAAAGGCCCCAAAGTGACGAAATTGGGACAACTCGGAGGGAAGGCTTAGATATGAGGATCACATGTTTTCACGGAGTGTTAATGCTTTGCTCCGGTGCTCTATTAAAAGGAGTACCTTAATTTCCGAGTAGATTCCCTAGAGGCCCGGCTGCCACCTGCTCGGTAGGACAAAAGATGTTGTACAAGTTTCTCATTGCGAGCACGTATGACTATATATGGGAAACATGCCTACATGATTAATAATCTTGATGTTCTGTCTTAATGCTATTTCAATCCTATCAATTGCCCAACTGTAATTTGTTCACCCAACACTTGTTATTGGAGAGTTACCACTAGTGTAGATAGCTGGGAACCCCGGTCCATCTCTCATCATCATATATTCGTTCTACATGACATTGGAAGTAGTATCAACTATTTTTCGGTGCCATTGCTCTCATATTACCGCTCATCGCTGCTGTGTATTCTTGTTACTACTCGCTCTCATATTACTCGTTGCTTTCACATCACCCCCGTTACTAGTGCTTTTCCAGTGCGAGCTGAATTGACGACTCGATTGTTAAGGCTTATAAGTATTCTTTACCTCCCCTTGTGTCGAATCAATAAATTTGGGTTTTACTTCCCTCGAAGACCGTTGCGATCCCCTATACTTGTGGGTTATCAAGACTATTTTCTGGCGCCGTTGCCGGGGAGGCATAGCTCTACTCATAAGTTCACCTGGGGAGTACACTCCACCTCTCTCTCTGTTTTTATTTTATTTTGTTTTGCTTAGTTTACTTCTGTCTAGTTTATTTGTGCTTAGTTTATTTCTGTCTAGTATTATTTTGCCTAGTTTACTTTTGTGTAGTTTGTTTTTGTTTTGTTTTACTTTTCTCATATACCCAAAAATCCATAAAAATTTGAAAAACCGAAAAATTAAAAATTGTTGCTATGGGAGAACCTACAACCTATTTGGAGCTTATTGAATTATATAATAATTATAGAGAATCAAGAACAGGAAAAGTTATGAGTGCTGTGATAGAAAAACTGAATACAATTGCTAAAATCTTGCTTAAACGCCATGATATAAACTGTTGCTCTAAACAGGATACTAAACATCTTAAATTTCAATGTGGCTTTAGTGAGGAAGTTTTAATTAAGAACTATAATTGGAATAACTATATTCATTTTGGGTTTGAAGAGGTAGAACAATTTGTCATATTTATGGGAGCCTCTGAGATAGAATCCTTCATTGCTAAAAATTATGAAACTTGTGTTGTTTGTAAGGACCTTAAAGATTATGTCTCTTCTATCCTTAATTTTTGCATAGAAAGCTACAGTGATAATCTCTAGATGATGGTCCTATGTTACTTGATAATATTAATTTTACTACTAATGAAAATGGGATTGGAGAAGTCTTGACTTTATCTATGAGTCCCATATCTTTTGAGATTGATCAATCATCTTGTTACATTATTGATAAAAGTGGGTTTGAAAGTTTTGATCCCACTATTTCTGAGCTTGATAAAAATTATGTGTTTGTAGATCATGGAAAGCATGCTATATGTGATAGTTATATTGTTGAGTTTATCCATGAAGCTACTGAAAAATATTATGAGAGAGGAAAATATGGTTGTAGAAATTTGCATGGTACTAAAACACCTCTCTATATGCTGGAAATTTTGAAGTTGCTCTTGTTTTATCTTTCTATGCTTGTCACTTTGTTCTTCATGAATTTATTTGTGTACAAGATTCGTATGCATAGGAAGTGGGTTAGACTTAAATGTGTTTTGAATTTGCTTATTGATGCTCTCTTTTGCTTCAATTCTTATTTCTTGCGAGTGCATCATTAAAACTGCCGAGCCCATCTTAATGGCTATAAAGAAAGCACTTCTTGGGAGATAACCCATGTCTTTATTTCGCTACTGTTTTGTTGTGTCTTGGAAGTTGTTACTACTGTAGCAACCTCTGCTTATCTTTATTTTATTGCATTGTTGTGCCAAGTGAAGTCTCTAATAGAAGGATGATACTAGATTTGGATTTCTGCGCAGAAACAGATTTCTATCTGTCACGAATTTGGGCAGGGCTCTCTGTAGGTAACTCAGAAAAATCTGCCAATTTACGTGCGTGTTCCTCAGATATGTACGCAACTTTCATTAGTTTTGAGTTTTCTGATTTGAGCAACGGAAGTACCTCTTAAAAATTCGTGTTTACTGGCTGTTCTGCTTTGACAGATTCTGTCTCTGTTTTTTGCATTGTCTCTTGTAGACTTTAAGTGAGGCTTTCTAGACGTGGAGAGCTGTATCTAATGTTTTATTGAGTACTTGCAATGCGTCACTACAGGGCTAAAGTGGATTAAAGTTTTTTGAGTACTAACCCCTCTAATGAAGTTTATGAGAAGTTTGGTGTGAAGGAAGTTTTCAAGAGTCAAGAGAGGAGGATGATATATGATCAAGAAGAGTGAAAAGTCTAAGCTTGGGGATGCCCCCATGGTTCATCCCTGCATATTTCAAGAAGACTCAAGCGTCTAAGCTTGGGGATGCCCAAGGCATCCCCTTCTTCATCAACTTATCAGGTTTCTTCTATTGAAACTATATTTTTATTCGGTCACATCTTATGTGCTTTACTTGGAGCGTCTGTGTGTTTTTATTTTTGTTTTGTTTGAATAAATTCGGATCCTAACAATCCTTGTGTGGGAGAGATACACGCTCCGCTTTTTCATATGAACACTTGTGTTCTTCGTTTTACTTTTAATGTTCAATGACAAAAGTTGGAAGCTATTGCATTTATTGCTATTTGGTTGGAAAAAGAAAATGCGTCATATTGTCTTGGATAATTTGATAATTGGCAATTGTTTTGAGCTCTCAAGTAGGTCGTGATTAAGCTCTTTCATCATGTAGTTTAAACCTATTAGTGGAGAAATACCGTAGAGCTTGTTGAAATTGGTTTGCATGATTGATCTCTCTAAGGTCTAGATATTTTCTGGTAAAACTGTTTGAGCAACAAGGAAGACAGTGTAGAGTTTTATAATGCTTGCAATATGTTCTTATGTAAGTTTTGTTGTACCGGTTCATACTTGTGTTTGCTTCAAACAACCTTGTTATCCAAAGCCTTGTACTGAGAGGAAATGCTTCTCGTGCATCCAAAACCTTGAGCCAAAACCTATGCTATTTGTGTCCACCATATCTACCTACTATGTGGCATTTCCTGCCATTCTAAGCAAATACTTCATGTGCTACCTTTAAACAATTCAAAAGCTATTATCTCTTATTTGTGTCAATGTTTTATAGCTCATGAGGAAGTATGTGGTGTTTTATCTTTCGATCTTGTCATTTACTTCTGACAGACTTTCACAATGGACTAGTGGCTTCATCCGCTTATCCAATAATTTTGCAAAAAGAGCTGGCGCGGGGTTCCCAGCCCCCAATTAATCAACCTTCATTAATAATTCTCTTCACATGTTTTGCCCTGATTCATCAGTAAGCAACTTAAACTGCAAATAGACACTCCTCCAAGGTATGTGATTGATGGAAGGCTCCCGAGGATTCGGTTAGCCATGGCTTGTGTAAGCAAAGGTTGGGGGGAGTGTCATCCATAATGAAACTAAAATATATGTTTAAACAAAAGAGAAGAGGGATGATTTACCTTGCTGGTAGAGATAACGTCCTTCATGGGAGCCGCTCTTGAAAGTCTGGTTGATGAGGTAGTTAGAGTACCCGCTACCATTCGTTGACAACAACAAACACCTCTCAAAACTTTACTTTTATGCTCTCTATATGATTTCAAAGCTGAAAAAGCTCTAGCAGATGATTTAATCCCTGCTTCCCTCTCGCTAAGGGCCTTTCTTTTACTTTATGTTGAGTCAGTTTACCTACTTCCTTCCATCTTAGAAGCAAACACTTGTGTCAAGCTGTGCATTGATTCTTACATACTTACTTATTTGCATTCATCATATTACTTTGTGTTGACAATTATCCATGAGATATGCATGTTGAAAGTTGAAAGCAACTCGCTGAAACTTAAATCTTCCTCTGTGTTGCTTCAATGCCTTTACTTTGAATTTATTGCTTTATGAGTTAACTCTTATGCAAGACTTTTGATGCTTGTCTTGAAAGTACTATTCATGAAAAGTTTTGCTATATGTTATATATTTGTTAGCAACTATAGATTATTGCCTTGAGTCACTGCATTCATCTCATATGGTTTATAATAGGATGATCAAGATTATGTAAGTAGCATGTCACTACAGAAATTACTCTTTTTATCGTTTACCTACTCGAGGGCGAACAGGAACTAAGCTTGGGGATGCTGATACGTCTCCAACGTACCTATAATTTCTGATGTTCCATGCTTGTTTTATGACAATACTTACATGTTTTGCTTGCACTTTATAATGTTTTTATGCATTTTATGGAACTAACCTATTAACGAGATGCCGAAGGGCCAGTTGCTTGTTCTTCGTTGTTTTTGGTTCCAGAAAGGCTGTTCGGGCAATATTCTCGGAATTCGACGAAATCAACGCCCAACATCTTATTTTTCCCGGAAGACCCCAGAACACCGAAGGAGAGTCGGAGGCGGGCAAGAGGGCCACCACACAATAAGGCGGTGCGGCCCCAGGCCTGGGCGCGCCGGCCTACTGTGTGGGACCCCCAGGCTCCCTCCTGCGCCGCCTCTTCGCCTATAAGACCCCTTTCGACCTAAAAACGCGATACCAATTGAAGAAACTCCAGAAAGACTCCAGGGGCGCCGCCACCATCGCGAAACTCCAATTCGGGGGACAAAAGTCTCTGTTCCGGCACCCTGCCGGGACGGGGAAGTGCCCCGGAAGCCATCTCCATCAACGCCACCGCCTCCATCATGCTCCGTGAGTAGTTCCCCCATGGACTACGGGTTCTAGTTGTAGCTAGTTGGTATTCTCTCCCCCATGTACTTCAATACAATGATCTCATGAGCTGCCTTACATGATTGAGATTCATCTGATGTAATCGGTGTTGTGTTTGTTGGGATCCGATGGATTGTTACATTATGATTATTCTATCTATAAAGTTTGTGAAGTTATTGTTGCTGCAATCTTGTTGTGTTTAATGCTTGTCACTATGGCCCGAGTGGCATGATCTTAGATTTAAGCTCTATAATTATTGCTTAGATTGCATCTACAAGTTGTATGCACATGTCTATGTCTGGAACCAAAGGCCCCAAAGTGATAGAAATTGGGACAACTGGAGGGGAAGGCTTAGATATGAGGATCACATGTTTTCACGGAGTGTTAATGCTTTGCTCCGGTGCTCTATTAAAAGGAGTACCTTAATTTCCGAGTAGATTCCCTAGAGGCCCGGCTGCCACCGACTGGTAGGACAAAAGATGTTGTACAAGTTTCTCATTGCGAGCACGTATGACTATATATGGGAAACATGCCTACATGATTAATAATCTTGATGTTCTGTCTTAATGCTATTTCAATCCTATCAATTGCCCAACTGTAATTTGTTCACCCAACACTTGTTATTGGAGAGTTACCACTAGTGTAGATAGCTGGGAACCCCGGTCCATCTCTCATCATCATATACTCGTTCTACATGACATTGGAAGTAGTATCAACTATTTTCTGGTGCCATTGCTCTCATATTATCGCTACTCGCTGCTGTGTTATCTGTTACTACTTGCTCTCATATTACTTCTTGCTTTCACATCACCCCTGTTACTAGTGCTTTTCCAGTGCAGCTGAATTGACGACTCGGTTGTTAAGGCTTATAAGTATTCTTTACCTCCCCTTGTGTCGAATCAATAAATTTGGGTTTTACTTCCCTCGAAGACTCGTTGCGATCCCCTATACTTGTGGGTTATCAAGACTATTTTCTAGGCGCCGTTGCCGGGAGGCATAGCTCTACTCATAAGTTCACCCGGGGAGTACACTCCACCTCTCTCTCTGTTTTTATTTTATTTTGTTTTGCTTAGTTTACTTCGTCTAGTTTATTTGTGCTTAGTTTATTTCTGTCTAGTATTATTTTGCCTAGTTTACTTTTGTGTAGTTTGTTTTTATTTTGTTTTACTTTTCTCATATACCCAAAAATCCATAAAAATTTGAAAAACCGAAAAATTAAAAACTGTTGCTATGGGAGAACCTACAACCTATTTGGAGCTTATTGAATTATATAATAATTATAGAGAATCAAGAACGAGGAAAAGTTATGAGTGCTTTGTGATAGAAAAACTGAATACAATTGCTAAAATCTTGCTTAAACGCCATGATATAAACTGTTGCTCTAAACAGGATACTAAACATCTTAAATTTCAATGTGGCTTTAGTGAGGAAGTTTTAATTAAGAACTATAATTGGAATAACTATATTCATTTTGGGTTTGAAGAGGTAGAACAATTTGTCATATTTATGGGAGCCTCTGAGATAGAATCCTTCATTGCTAAAAATTATGAAACTTGTGTTGTTTGTAAGGACCTTAAAGATTATGTCTCTTCTATCCTTAATTTTTGCATACAAAGCTACAATGATAATCCTTATATCATTGATTATAAAGAGAGACTCATTAATGCACAAGAATGCACTCACAATTTGCAGGAACCAGTGGAAGAAGAAACTGATGAACCTGAAAGCTCATTGGATGAAAAAGAGGAGGAAATTGATGAACCTGAAAGCTCATTGGATGAAAAAGAAGAGGAGAGTGATGAACAAAAGGAGGAAGAATGGATTAGCTACCCATGCCAACCTTCTAATGAGAGTAACTCTTTATCTCTTACACTATTTGATTGTCCTCCATGCTTACCAAAGGAGGATGAATGTTATGTTTCTGTGGATTCTCTTGAAATATTTCCTGTGAGTAAAACTTGTGAGAATAATTATGCTACTGTTATCTATGATAATCCATGCTACTTTGATAAATCTTATGATAATGCTTTGTTTATGCCTGATGTCGAAATATGCATGGTACTAAAGAGTTTTGCTTGGCAAATGTTTATGATAAATCTCTAGATGATGGTCCTATGTTACTTGATAATATTAATTGTACTACTAATGAAAATGGGATTGGAGAAGTCTTGACTTTATCTATGAGTCCCATATCTTTTGAGATTGATCAATCATCTTGTTACATTATTGATAAAAGTGGGTTTGAAAGTTTTGATCCCATTATTTCTGAGCTTGATAAAAAATATGTGTTTGTAGATCATGGAAAGCATGCTATATGTGATAGTTATATTGTTGAGTTTATCCATGAAGCTACTGAAAAATATTATGAGAGAGGAAAATATGGTTGTAGAAATTTGCATGGTACTAAAACACCTCTCTATATGCTTGAAAATTTTGAAGTTGCTCTTGTTTTATCTTTCTATGCTTGTCACTTTGTTCTTCATGAATTTATTTGTGTACAAGATTCGTATGCATAGGAAGTGGGTTAGACTTAAATGTGTTTTGAATTTGCTTCTTGATGCTCTCTTTTGCTTCAATTCTTATTTCTTGCGAGTGCATCATTAAAACTGCCGAGCCCATCTTAATGGCTATAAAGAAAGCACTTCTTGGGAGATAACCCATGTCTTTATTTCACTACTGTTTTGTTGTGTCTTGGAAGTTGTTACTACTGTAGCAACCTGTTGACGTCAGAAACCCCCTGGCGGGCAGAGACGGTCAACACGGTAGAGCCGGGAACAACTAGGGCTGCGGCTGGCCCAGTCCCTCAGAGCGACGGCCCGCAAAGCCTCCTGGTCGCACGTCCGATGCTATCGCAAGGGCGTGCCACCTGACCTATACCTGGTCAGGAAGGTGTGGATGATGCCTCGCTTAGTTTCCTGCATGGCATACACGTAAACATTAAATACGAGCCTCGATCGGCTCTCGAGTTGTCCCGTGAATCGGCTCAAAGAGCCGATCCACCCATGATTCGGACGAGGTGTCCGAATATATGGTGGTCCTGCTTGATCAAGATAAAGCTAATTAGATCTACGACGATTTAGGGTTTTCACCGCATAATCGGATCATCCTACTCACGATTGGGCCTCGCGCTCGCGCACGGTGACCGTAAGCCGATCCTAGACAGGGCCTAAAAACCAACACGAGGTTGATCCCCGGAACATCCTTTCTAGGGCTAGCAAACGCCACCCTACACGCCGCTGGATCCTCCAACCCTTTGTAAGGCCTAACTATTGCGGATGTTAAACTAATCCTTGATGAAACAAGGAGCAATCGTAACGGATCAGATCTACTAAACGATGATCAAGCGGGGTGCCGCCCCTACACCTAAGATAGGTGTAAGGGCGGCTAGATGTGCAAGGGTTGCATAACGAAAGCATGTAATTCGAAGAACAATGCTAACCCTAACACATCTAAGATAACTACGTTGCTCGCCATCAAAAAGGCTTCAGTACGAGCAACGCATGAACAACGTGGGCAGGCTTGTGCTGCCTAGATCGCAAGACGCGATCTAGGCAGCATGGTGCTTACCGGAGAAACCCTCGAGACGAAGGAGTTGGCGATGCGCCGAGATTTGTTTGTGTTGAACGTTGGTTGTTGTTTATTCCATAAACCCTAGATACATATTTATAGTCCAGCGGACTTTCTAACGTGGGAATAATCCCACCGTGTACGAGACAAACTCTAACTTTTAATCTAGATACAATCTACTATAATTAAAGATACACGGGCAATCTAGCCCAAATTCTCCGTGCAAGGCCGCTTCGGAGATCTTCCACGTGTAATCTTCCAAGCCCATCCTGATCGCGGCCCACCTCCTGATTTGGCCAAAATCTGGTGATAACACATGCCCCCCTGGTTTTGGAAATGACATTTCCAAAATCATTATGCTCTTCTTTCGTCGGGTCATGTCGTGGCAGAGCAGAACTGCCGCAGAATCTTCCATCATTACGCCTCGCCTCCTGGGCTTCTCCGTATGAATTGTCAATTTCGGCATCACGTCCTCGAGAACCGTCATGGCATTAAATCTCCACTACACTCTCTTTATTTATCCGTGCCAAACGGTTCACCACTCCATCCCCTTGCTCTGCTCTGTTCACCAAACCAAAAAACCCTCCTCCCCTGCAGCCATGTCTTCCTCTTCCTCCTCCGCTTCAGGCCTCTCTCTCCAACCGTCTCCGAAGAACAAGGAAGAGGACGACCCCCGCTCCGGGGTGAACCCCATCTCCTCTGACAAGGAGAAGAAAGGAGGGGAAGCGGAGAGGACCAAGGCCTCCCCCTCCGCCAGGCTTCCGCCGAAGAAGCGCTCCCGCATGTGGGCGGACAGCGAGGACGACGATGACGACGAGGAAGAAGAAGATGAGGAGGAGGAAGATGATTCCTCCTCCTCCGCCGGGTATCCTCCAACGAAACGCTTCCGCAGCCGGGCGGATAGCGAGGATGATGATGATGACGAGGGAGGAGGAGGAAGCTCCAGCCGACGGCTGGGGCAGCAACGGCGAGGAGCTTCTCGGGAGCAGCGCCGACGACCTCGACGACGGCGATGATGAGGACAGCGACGACTAGTAGAGTAGGACTAGCGGTAGCAGTGCACTAGGCACCAGATCCCTCTTTTGAGAGCCATCGGCTCTTCTTGTAAAGCCGCTCCTTTGAATTAATGAGAATTGTTCTTTCAACTTCTCCTTTCATTAATCCAATTTCCATTCTTCCGCTTGCCACACCAAGACCGATAGCAACGAATCGGACTATTATTGTTTTTCTTGACCGTGGTGTTTTGCAGTCCCGCAGCCGATGACTATTCATCGGCTAATTTGAGAAACCAGTCTCCTTCCTTTTCTTGCAGCACCGGCGTGGTCCAAACCTCGTATAAGACGACGACTTTTCCTTCCCAGCTCCTCCCTCACGTCACAATGCAGAGCCAGTCGATTCCAGCAAAATCGGCTCCCCAGAGCAGAGAACCTTCAGGGTGAGCTGCCCCCCGAGCTTCTTCAGTTCTTCCTGCCCCTTGCCGGCCAGATCAGCTCCTTTCCTTTGGCGGATCTAACACAATCCGCCCTTGACCTGACCTGCACGTCCAGGCTGCTCTTGGCACTGTTCTTGAAGAGAGGATCCGAGCCCTTTTATATCCTTAAGTCGATGTCTGCTGCATCGGCTGTGCTCAATTTTTTTTCGAATTTTTCGAATTTTTTTGAATTTTTTACGGCCGACTTGTGCATCGGCCCCCATACTTCGATATCCATCACCAAAAGATGAGACGCTTCCACTGCATATCCTAGTGTTTTATCCACCTGGGTGCCCCCCGAGCCGATTCTGTCAAGAGAATTGATGGTATCGGCTCTGTTGGATAACATGTTGAACCCAGGCAGAATGGATGGTGAGGATAATTTTGGCCGATTGCTGGAATCGGCCTCCACGTTGCTTGCTCGGTGAAGGTTTTGTGATGTCCCTTCATAAATTTTTGGGGCCGATCACAAGGATCAGCCTCGCCACGTTTGCTCATTGACGTGCTCTTGCTACACGTTCAGGCCGGTAGATAAAACCAGCCCAATCTCTGACTTTATCATGTTGGTGCGCTTGCTGTCGTCCACCTTGAGTGCATCATATAATCGTGGAGCACTGAGCTTCGTCGGAAGAACGAGCACCATGTTTGTGCCAGCCGATGTTTCATCATCGGCTTTCCTTTGCTTGGGGCGCCACTCCATTTTCCGTGGACGACCCTCTTCATCCAGGGTTCGCTGGACCTTCGCAGCCAGATCAGGCCTTGCCTTCCTCAATGTATGCAAGTATAACCTCTCGGCTTCCTCCAGGCCGCGCAATCGTTGAACCCTGCGTTTCTGGGAACGGCTGAGTCCATCAGGGCACCACCTTGGCCGGTGATACCTGTCTTCTTCTTCTCCCTCGTCTTCTGAATCTTCGAGATCTTTCAACCGAGGGGACTCAGCTCGTTTGCTCTGTGGCGGGAGAGGCCCTAGGCGCATGAATACGGACACGTTGGCAGCCTCCTTCTTCTTCTGGTTGCATTCGGGCAATTGCCGATTGTGGGCAATCGGCTCATTCCTGAATCCCAAGAAGTGTCCGAAGAAGGGACAGTCCCAGATGCCTATCCTCGTCGACTCGCTCCCCCAGCTTTTCCTTGGCACGGCGCTCGTGCTCCTCCTCATCATGATCATGCCGACGACGTCTCCTGTCGTCCCTAGCCGAACAATCTTCTTCATCATCGCCGTTGTATCGCCGGCGTTGGTCATACTCGACTCACATACTTGTTGAGGAGGTGATCGAGAGAGAGGTCGTTGATACCTTATGTTTTTCACCTCTCCCTCTGTGACGTAGCGCTTGCCGTCTTGGCGGAGCCGATCGCGTGGAGCGGCTTCCTCTGTATCTTTGCTGTGAGAGCAGCTGCCCTCATCTCCGTCCTTACCAGAGTGGTGCCCAAGATCTACCATGTTGATTTTGCACGAGGCATCCGGCTGGCACCCTCCATGGTAAGTATACTCCACCATGTTTACGGCGGGGAAGGGGTGTGTATCGACCTTCATGGCGTATTGGTTGAAAATCAACCGTCCGTTTTCTATCGCCATTTGGATCTGCTGCCGCCACACCCCGCGGTCGTTGGTGGTGTGGGTGAACGTGTTATGCCACTTGCAGTATGGCTTTCCGTTCAGCTCTTGCACCGTGGGGATCTTGTGGCCTTCGGGTACCTTTATATGCTTCTCCGTGAGTAAGAGATCAAAATCTGCTCAGTTTTGGTCACGTCGAAGTCGAACCCTTTTGGAGGGCCTTGTGGCTTCACCCATTTGCAGGTCACGGGGCCTGTCGCTCGAGTCCATTCAGCCACTGCTACCTCTCGATCTCCCGCAGCACCTTCATCCTTGTCTGCCTCAACCAGGGTCACCGTGCGCTTGAATTTGTCCTGTTAAACATCTGGGTGGCGCTGCTCATATGCTGACAGCTTCTGCACCATGTGCGCCAATGAAGGGTAGTCTGCTTGGGAGGCCACGTCCTTAATCGATGATGAGAGACCCACCACCGCCAACTCGACCGCTTCTTTTTCACTTATATGAGCCGAAAAGCATCGGTTCCTAATGGTCCTGAAGCGCTGGACGTATTCTGACACTGTTTCCCCGCGCTTCTGTCGTACTTGCGCTAGATCGGCAATACCAACATCGGAAGCCTCTGAGTGATACTGCTCATGGAACTGCTCTTCCAACTCGCTTCCAAGTCCGGATGGAGTTCGGTGGCAGCGATGTGTACCACCCGAAAGCCGATCCCGTGAGGGATCGTGCGAAGAACCTCACACGCAACTCGTCTGATGCCGAGATCGTGCCCAGCTGTGCCAAATATCGGCTCACATGCTCGATGGAGCTGGAACCATCTGATCCACTAAACTTTGTGAAGTCCGGGAGCCGATATTTGGGTGGTAGCGGGATCAGTTCGTAGTCGTTGGGGTACGGCTTGGTGTAGCCGAACGTCTTCCTTTTCGGCATCATGCCGAACTGATCTTTCAGGATTGCACAAATCTGATCCGCTGTGATGGCTGAAGGTGTCGAACCCTGAAGATTCGCCGGGGTGGCATACTTAACCAGCCATGCTTGCTTTTCCGGTTCTAAGCCAACTGCAGGAGTTGGGCTGTGGAGGTTTGTCGGAGTGGCGTACTTAGCTAGCCACGTTTGCTTCTCAGGATCGGCTCCCGACGTTCCTCCTGCCGTTCCAGAGGCCCCTGACGTTGCAGCCTGGTTCGAAAGTGCCCAGGCGTTGCAGTCTGGTACGTATGCGCACGCGTATCCGTGCGGGATCTCCTTGGGTGCCTCAGGTAGGAATTGGTAGTCACTAGGATCACCACCAATCTTGTAGACGACGTATGCCGATGAGTTCGGCAGTTCCGGTGCTGCCCATGCGAACGGCCGGGGCTGGAGTGGCATCTCTCCTTTGAAAGTCCCCGCAGTTGGTCCCGACGGAGAATACCGGTGGCTCATGATTTCCTGGACCACGCGCGAGCGACACACTCCAAAGTGTTCACCGAGGCTCTCGCAGTGGCGGTGCAGCGAATGAGCCACCATGTAGTTGATTTCCTGCCGCAGCGACCTGGTGCGTTCTTCTGACGGGGCGGACAGGTCCACTCCATCGAGTGCGCCTTCAGGTGTGAAACCCTTCCACCTGACGCCATGGGAGCGAGTTCTGTGAAAAGAGCCGATGAGTTCGGCCTCGAGGGTTGCCTTGATCTCGTCATGTTTCTTCTTGAGCTCATCAGGCAGATCCTCGTACGTGACCGGAGTGTCTTCCGCCATCTCGGATGTAGATGGCGATGTTGTGGATGTCGAAGGTCGTCCCACCGGCGTGCCGGAATGTGTTGACGTCAGAAACCCCCGGGCGGGCAGAGACGGTCAACACGGTAGAGCCGGGAACAACTAGGGCTGCGGCCGGCCCCGGTCCCTCGGAGCGACGGCCCGCAAAGCCTCCCCGGTCGCACGTCCGATGCTATCGCAAGGGCGTGCCACCTGACCTATACCTGGTTAGGAAGGTGTGGATGATGCCTCGCTTAGTTTCCTGCATGGCATACACGTAAACATTAAATACGAGCCTCCATCGGCTCTCAGGTTGTCCTGTGAATCGGCTCAAAGAGCCGATCCACCCATGATTCGGACGAGGTGTCCGAATATATGGTGGTCCTGCTTGATCAAGATAAAGCTAATTAGATCTACGACGATTTAGGGTTTTCACCGCATAATCGGATCATCCTACTCACGATTGGGCCTCGCGCTCGCGCACGGTGACCGTAAGCCGATCCTAGACAGGGCCTAAAAACCAACACGAGGTTGATCCCGGAACATCCTTTCTAGGGCTAGCAAACGCCACCCTACACGCCGCTGGATCCTCCAACCCTTTGTAAGGCCTAACTATTGCGGATGTTAAACTAATCCTTGATGAAACAAGGAGCAATCGTAACGGATCGGATCTACTAAACGATGATCAAGCGGGTGCCGCCCCTACACCTAAGATAGGTGTAAGGGCGGCTAGATGTGCAAGGGTTGCATAACGAAAGCATGTAATTCGAAGAACAATGCTAACCCTAACACATTTAAGATAACTACGTTGCTCGCCATCAAAAAGGCTTCGATACGAGCAACGCATGAACAACGTGGGCAGGCTTGTCTGCCTAGATCGCAAGACGCGATCTAGGCAGCATGGTGCTTACCGGAGAAACCCTCGAGACGAAGGAGTTGGCGATGCGCCGAGATTTGTTTGTGTTGAATGTTGGTTGTTGTTTATTCCATAAACCCTAGATACATATTTATAGTCCAACGGACTTTCTAACGTGGGAATAATCCCACCGTGTACGAGACAAACTCTAACTTTTAATCTAGATACAATCTACTATAATTAAAGATACACGGGCAATCTAGCCCAAATTCTCCGTGCAAGGCCGCTTCAGAGATCTTCCACGTGTAATCTTCCAAGCCCATCCTGATCGCGGCCCACCTCCTGATTTGGCCAAAATCTGGTGATAACACAACCTCTGCTTATCTTTATTTTATTGCATTGTTGTGCCAAGTGAAGTCTCTAATAGAAGGTTGATACTAGATTTGGATTTCTGCACAGAAACAGATTTCTATCTGTCACGAATTTGGGCAGGGCTCTCTGTAGGTAACTCAGCAGAATCTGCCAATTTACGTGCGTGTTCCTCAGATATGTACGCAACTTTCATTAGTTTTGAGTTTTCTGATTTGAGCAACGGAAGTACCTCTTAAAAATTCGTGTTTACTCGGGCTGTTCTCGCTTTGACAGATTCTCGTCTCGTTTTTTGCATTGTCTCTTGTAGACTTTAAGTGAGGCTTTCTAGACGTGGAGAGTCTGTAGCTAATGTTTTATTGAGTACTTGCAATGTGTCACTACAGGGCTAAAGTGGATTAAAGTTTTTTGAGTACTAACCCCTCTAATGAAGTTTATGAGAAGTTTGGTGTGAAGGAAGTTTTCAAGGGTCAAGAGAGGAGGATGATATATGATCAAGAAGAGTGAAAAGTCTAAGCTTGGGGATGCCCCCGTGGTTCATCCCTGCATATTTCAAGAAGACTCAAGCGTCTAAGCTTGGGGATGCCCAAGGCATCCCCTTCTTCATCAACTTATCAGGTTTCTTCTATTGAAACTATATTTTTATTCGGTCACATCTTATGTGCTTTACTTGGAGCGTCTGTGTGTTTTTATTTTTGTTTGTGTTTGAAAAAATTCGGATCCTAGCAATCCTTGTGTGGGAGAGATACACGCTCCGCTTTTTCATATGAACACTTGTGTTCTTCGTTTTACTTTTAATGTTCAATGACAAAAGTTGGAAGCTATTGCATTTATTGCTATTTGGTTGGAAAAAGAAAATGCCTCATATTGTCTTGGATAATTTGATAATTGGCAATTTTTTTGAGCTCACAAGTAGGTCGTGATTAAGCTCTTGCATCATGTAGTTTAAACCTATTAGTGGAGAAATACCGTAGAGCTTGTTGAAATTGGTTTGCATGATTGATCTCTCTAAGGTCTAGATATTTTCTGGTAAAAGTGTTTGAGCAACAAGGAAGACAAGTGTAGAGTTTTATAATGCTTGCAATATGTTCTTATGTAAGTTTTGTCTGTATCGGTTCATACTTGTGTTTGCTTCAAACAACCTTGCTAGCCAAAGCCTTGTACCGAGAGGAAATGCTTCTCGTGCATCCAAAACCTTGAGCCAAAACCTATGCCATTTGTGTCCACCATATCTACCTACTATGTGGTATTTCCTGCCATTCTAAGCAAATACTTCATGTGCTACCTTTAAACAATTCAAAAGCTATTATCTCTTATTTGTGTCAATGTTTTATAGCTCATGAGGAAGTATGTGGTGTTTTATCTTTCGATCTTGTCATTTACTTCTGACGGACTTTCACAATGGACTAGTGGCTTCATCCGCTTATCCAATAATTTTGCAAAAAGAGCTGGCGCGGGGTTCCCGACCCCAATTAATCAACCTTCATTAATAATTCTCTTCACATGTTTTGCCCTGATTTATCGAGTAAGCAACTTAAACCGCAAATAGACACTCCTCCATGGTATGTGATTGATGGAAGGCACCCGAGGATTCGGTTAGCCATGGCTTGTGTAAGCAAAGGTTGGGGGAGTGTCATCCATAATGAAACTAAAATATATGTGTAAACAAAAGAGAAGATGGATGATTTACCTTGCTGGTAGAGATAACGTCCTTCATGGGAGCCGCTCTTGAAAGTCTGGTTGATGAGGTAGTTAGAGTACACGCTACCATTCGTTGACAACAACAAACACCTCTCAAAACTTTACTTTTATGCTCTCTATATGATTTCAAAACTGAAAAAGCTCTAGCACATGATTTAATCCCTGCTTCCCTCTGCTAAGGGCCTTTCTTTTACTTTATGTTGAGTCAGTTTACCTACTTCCTTCCATCTTAGAAGCAAACACTTGTGTCAACTGTGCATTGATTCTTACATACTTACTTATTTGCATTCATCATATTACTTTGTGTTGACAATTATCCATGAGATATGCATGTTGAAAGTTGAAAGCAACTCGCTGAAACTTAAATCTTCCTCTGTGTTGCTTCAATGCCTTTACTTTGAATTTATTGCTTTATGAGTTAACTCTTATGCAAGACTTTTGATGCTTGTCTTGAAAGTACTATTCATGAAAAGTTTTGCTATATGTTATCTATTTGTTAGCAACTATAGATTATTGCCTTGAGTCACTGCATTCATCTCATATGCTTTATAATAGGATGATCAAGATTATGTAAGTAGCATGTCACTACAGAAATTACTCTTTTTATCGTTTACCTACTCGAGGGCGAACGAGAACTAAGCTTGGGGATGCCGATACGTCTCCAACGTACCTATAATTTCGATGTTCCATGCTTGTTTTATGACAATACTTACATGTTTTGCTTGCACTTTATAATGTTTTTATGCATTTTATGGAACTAACCTATTAACGAGATGCCGAAGGGCCGATTGCTTGTTTTTCGTTGTTTTTGGTTCCAGAAAGGCTGTTCGGGCAATATTCTCGGAATTCGACGAAATCAACGCCCAACATCTTATTTTTCCCGGAAGACCCCAGAACACCGAAGGAGAGTCGGAGGCGGGCCAGAGGGCCACCACACAATAAGGCGGCGCGGCCCCAGGCCTGGGCGCGCCGGCCTACTGTGTGGGACCCCCAGGCTCCCTCCTGCGCCGCCTCTTCGCCTATAAGACCCCTTTCGACCTAAAAACGCGATACCAATTGAAGAAACTCCGAGAAAGACTCCGGGGCGCCGCCACCATCGCGAAACTCCAATTCGGGGGACGAAGTCTGTTCCGGCACCCTGCCGGGACGGGGAAGTTCCCCCGGAAGCCATCTCCATCAACACCACCGCCTCCATCATGCTCCGTGAGTAGTTCCCCCATGGACTACGGGTTCTAGCTGTAGCTAGTTGGTATTCTCTCCCCCATGTACTTCAATACAATGATCTCATGAGCTGCCTTACATGATTGAGATTCATCCGATGTAATCGGTGTTGTGTTTGTTGGGATCCGATGGATTGTTACATTATGATTAGTCTATCTATAAAGTTTGTGAAGTTATTGTTGCTGCAATCTTGTTGTGTTTAATGCTTGTCACTAGGGCCCGAGTGGCATGATCTTAGATTTAAGCTCTATAATTATTGCTTAGATTGTATCTACAAGTTGTATGCACATGTCTATGTCCGGAACCAAAGGCCCCAAAGTGACGAAATTGGGACAAGCTGGAGGGGAAGGCTTAGATATGAGGATCACATGTTTTCATGGAGTGTTAATGCTTTGCTCCGGTGCTCTATTAAAAGGAGTACCTTAATTTCCGATAGATTCCCTAGAGGCCCGGCTGCCACCTGGCTGGTAGGACAAAAGATGTTGTACAAGTTTCTCATTGCGAGCACGTATGACTATATATGGGAAACATGCCTACATGATTAATAATCTTGATGTTCTGTCTTAATGCTATTTCAATCCTATCAATTGCCCAACTGTAATTTGTTCACCCAACACTTGTTATTGGAGAGTTACCACTAGTGTAGATAGCTGGGAACCCCGGTCCATCTCTCATCATCATATACTCGTTCTACATGACATTGGAAGTAGTATCAACTATTTTCTGGTGCCATTGCTCTCATATTACTGCCACTGTTGCTGTGTTACTGTTACTACTGCTCTCATATTATTACTGCTTTCACATCACCCCTGTTACTAGTGCTTTTCCAGGTGCAGCTGAATTGACGACTCAGTTGTTAAGGCTTATAAGTATTCTTTACCTCCCCTTGTGTCGAATCAATAAATTTGGGTTTTACTTCCCTCGAAGACTGTTGCGATCCCCTATACTTGTGGGTTATCAGACACCATTCAAAGATATGTGTTATCACCAGAATTTGACCGATCAGAGGTGGGCCGCGATTGAAGATGGGCTTGAAGGTTATACTTAGAAGAAATACATGAATCGGCCTTGTATACCAAATTTGGGCTAGTTTGCCCGTGTATCTGTAACATAGTAGGATACGTGTCGATTAGACAGAGTTTGGGCCCGTGCCCGGTTGGGATTATTCCCACGTTAGAAAGTCTATGGACTATAAATATGTATCTAGGGTTTATGAAATAAACAACAATCACGTTCACCACAAACCAATCTCGGCGCATCGCCAACTCCCCGTCTCGAGGGTTTCTTCCGGGTAAGCACCATGCTGCCTAGATCGCATCTTGCGATCTAGGCAACGACACGTTTATTCGTCTTCCATGCGTTGCTCGTGCTGAAGCCTTTTTTATGGCGAGCAGCGTAGTTATCATAGGTGTTTTAGGGTTAGCATTGTTCTTCGTATAATATGCTATCGTCGTGCGACCCTTAGACATCTAGACGCCCTTACACCTATCTTGGGTGTAAGGGCGGCACCCCGCTTGATCATTATTTAGTAGATCCGATCCGTTATGATTGCTCCTTGTTCTTCAAGGATTAGTTTAATATCTGCATTGTTAGGCCTTACAAACGGGTCGAAGGATCCAGTGGCGCGTAGGGTGTAGTTTGGTAGCCCTAGACAGGATGTTCCGAGGATCAACTTCGTGTTGGTTTTTAGGCCTTGTCTAGGGTCGGTTTACGATCACCGTGCGTGGCCGCGGAGCTCGATCACGAGTAGGATGTTCCGATTATGCGGTGAAAACCCCAAATCGTAGTAGGTCGCTTTAGCTTTATCTTGATCAAGCAGGACCACCATCTGATCGTACACCTCGTACGCATCATGGGTGGATCGGCTCTTTGAGCCGATTCACGGGACAACCTGAGAGCCGATCGAGGCTCGTATTTAATGTTTACGTGTATGCCATGCAGGAAACTAAGCGAGGCATCATCCAACACCTTCCCGACCGGGTATAGGTCAGGTGGCACGCCCTTGCATCGGCATCGGACGTGCGTGCCGAAGGCTTTGCGGGCCGTCGCTCGGAGGGACCGGGGCCAGCCGCAGATCTCGGGAGATTCCGGCTCTACGGTGTTGCCCGTCGCTGCCCGCCGGTGGGTTTCGACCGCAACACATTCCGGCACGCCCGGTGGGACAATCTTCGACATCAATCGCATCGCCATCTACATCCGAGATGGCGGAAGGCACTCCGGTCAAGTACGAGGATCCGACCGAAGAGCTCAAGAAGAAGCATGACGAGATCAAAGCAGTCCTCGAAGCCGACCTCATCGGCTCTTTTCACGGAACCCGCTCACATGGCATCGGGTGGAAAGGGTTCTCACCTAAGGCGCGCTCGATGGAGTGGACCTGTCCACCCCGTCGAAGAACGCACCAGGTTGCTGCGTCAGGAGATCAACTTCATGGTGGCTCATTCGCTGCACCGCCATTCCGAGAGCCTCGGTGAACACTTTGGAGCGTGTCGCTCTGCGCGTGATCCAGGAAATCATGAGCCATCAGTATTCTCCGCCAGGACCAGCTCTGGGGACTTACCAAGGAGAGATGCCACTCCAGTCCCGTCCACCGCTGCCGTTCGCGTTGGCAGCACTAGAAGTGCCGAGTTCATCGGCATACATCGTCTACAAGATTGGTGGTGACCCTAGTGACTACCAATTCTTGCAGGAGGCGCCCAAGGAGATCCCCCACGGATACACGTGCGCATACGTGCCAGACTGCAATGAATCGGGCACTCTCGAACCAGGCTGCGACAGCAGGGACCTCCGGAACAACAGGAGGAACGTCGGGAACAGATCTTGAGAAGCAGACGTGGCTAGCTAAGTACGCCACTCCGACAAACCTCCGCAGCTCAGCTCCTGCAGGTTGGCTCGGAGCTGGAAAAGCAAGCATGGCTGGCTAAGTATGCCACCCCGGCGAATCTTCAGAGTTCGACGCCTGCAGCCATCACCGCGGATCAGATCTGTACAATCCTGAAGGATCAGTTCGGCATGATGCCGAAAAGGAGGACAATCAGCTATTCCAAGCCGTACCCCAATGAGTACGAATTGATCCCACTACCACCCAAATATCGGCTCCCTAATTTCACCAAGTTTAATGGGTCAGATGGTTCCAGCTCCATCGAGCATGTGAGCCGATATTTGGCACAGCTGGGCACGATCTCAGCATCAGACGAGCTGCGCGTGAGGTTCTTCGCACAGTCCCTCACAGGATCGGCTTTCGGGTGGTACACATCACTGCCACCAAACTCGATCCGGACTTGGAAGCAGTTGGAAGAACAGTTCCACATACAGTATCACTCAGAAGCTTCCGAGGCTGGCATTGCCGATCTAGCACAAGTGCGACAGAAGCGCTGGGAAACCGTGGCAGAATACGTCCAGCGCTTCAGGACCGTTAGGAACCGATGCTATTCGGTTCATGTAAGTGAAAAAGAAGCAGTCGAGTTGGCGGTGGTGGGTCTCTCATCATCGATCAAGGACGTGGCCTCCCAAGCGAGACTACCCTTCACCGGCGCACATGGTGCGAAGGCCGTCGACCTATGAACAGCGCCACCCGGATGTTTACCGGGATAAATTCAAGCGCGCGGTGGTCCTGGTTGAGGCGGATGAAGATGAAGGTGCTGCGGGAGATCAAGAGGTAGCAGTGGCTGAATGGACTCGGGGGCAAGCCCCGTGTCCCGTAAATGGGTTAAGCCGCAAGGTCCTCCAAAAGGGTTTGACTTCGACGTGACCAAAGCTGAGCGGATTTTCGAACTCTTACTCAAGGAGAAACGGCTAAAGGTACCCGAAGGCCACAAGATCCCCACGGCGCGAGAGCTGAACGGAAAGCCATGCCGCAAGTGGCATAACACGTTCACCCACGCCACCAACGACTGCAGGGTGTGGCGTCGGCGGATCTAAATGGCGATAGAACAAGGGCGGCTAATTTTCAGCCGGTACGCCATGAAGGTCGACACACACCCCTTCCCCGCCGTTAACATGGTGGAGTGCACTTACCATGGAGGGTGCCGGCCGGGATTCTCGTACAATATCAACATGGTAGGACCTGGGCACCACTGCGGTAAGGACGGAGATGAGGGTAGCTGCTCTCATAGCAAGGACACGAGAGGAAGCCGCTCCACGCGATCGGCTCCGTCACGATGGCAAGCGCTACATCACGAGAGGGAGAAGTGAGGAACGTAAGATATCGGCGACCTCTCTCTGATCACCTCCTCAACAAGTATGTGGGTCAATACGACCAACGCCGGCGATACAACGACGATGATGAAAAAGATCGTCTGGCTAGGGACGACAGGAGACGTCGTCGGCATGATCGCGACGAGGAGAGATATGAGCGCCACGCCAAAGAAAAGTCGAGAGAGCAAGACGACGTGGATAGGCACTGGGACTGCCCCTTCTTCAGACACTGTTGGGACTCAGGAATGAGCCGATTGCCCACAATCGGCAACTGCCCAGAATGTAAACAAAAAAAGAAGGATGCAGCTAATGTGTCTGTGTTCAAACGTCTAGGGCCTCTCCCGCCTCGGAACAAGCATGCTGAGTCCGCTCGGGTGGAAGATCTCGAGGAACTAGAGGACGATGATGAAGAAGAAGACAAGTATCATCGGCCAAGGTGGTGCCCCGATGGGCTCAGCCGTTCCCAGAAGCGAAGGGTTCAGCGACTACGTGGTTTGGAGGAAGCCGAAAGGTTATACCTGCACACGTTGAGGAAGGCGCGGCCTGATCTGGCCGCTAGAATTCAGCGAACCCTGGACGAAGAAGGTCGACCACAAAGGAAAGAGTGGCGCCCCAGACAAAAGAAAGCCGATGATGAGACATCGGCTGACACAAACATGGTGTTCATCCTTCCAACGGAGTTTAGTGCTCCAGGATTAGACGAAACACCTGTGGCACAACTTGACTGCGGCCCACGGCCGGTCATCTTTGAGAAGCCACGAGAAAGCATCGACGTGACAAAGGACGGGGTTAGGCTGGTTTTATCCACCGGCCTGACCGTGTAACAAGAGCAGCATCTATGGACAAACGTGGCGATGCCGATCCATGTGATCGGCCCCAAGGATCTATGGAGGAACATTGCAAAACCTTCATCGAGCAAGCAACATGGAGGCCGATTCCAGCAATCGGCCAAAATCATCCTCACCATTCATTCTGCTTGATTTCAACGTCGATCTAATGGGCAATGGGTTTACGTCGGCTGATGAGCTGGAAGAAGTCGACACTGTTCCTAACCGAGCCGACGTTCACATGTAGTGCCTTGGCTAACCACAGAGACGATTTCAGCAGTTACCTGGCAGAATCGGCTCGGGGGGCACCTAATCAGATGGACATGTGCGATACATGTGCAGTGAAAACATTGGGGGCCGATAGAAAAATCGGCCCGTAAAAAAAAATTCACATGATATGCAGCCGATGCACGGACATCGACTTTAGAACTAAGGAACAAAGCCGATGCGTAGCCATCGACTCAGGAGGTACAGCTGTTATAAACAGAGGCTCAAGGGAGCGGTGGTCGAGTTACAAGGATGAACTCCTTCTCAAGACTTCCAACTCCTTCTGCAAATCTTCAAGTTCAGCAGTGCCAGTATAAGCGTGCAGATCAGGATCAAGGGCGAGTCCAGCAAAGAGAGCATATCTATCTGTGACGTTTTTGCCTGGGGTGAACCAAGGTGGCGACGTGGTTGATGTCACGTTCAGAGGTTGTTACGTCCAGAGTTTTGGAGACCACCAGAAATTCAAAACATCCTCACCGGAAGTTGCATCAGCCTGCCAAAGATGATGAGCCGATCTGATCAGCAAGACGCAAGAATTGAACTGGAGAAGCTCGGGGGGCAGCTCACCCTGAAGGTTCTCTCCTCTGGGGAGCCGATTTTTGTTGAAATCGGCTGGCTCTGCATTATAACTTGGAAGCCGATGGTGGCACATTTGGCTGGCTCACTACTTTTCTCGCCTTGACTGAGGCTCGGGGGGCAGCTTGCCCTGAAGGACCCTTTGCTGTAGGGAGCCGATTTGGTTGAAGTCGGCTGGCTCTGCATCTCCACTTTTTTGAGGAATGGTTTCTGCGAGGAAACAGAGCAGGATTTCAAACATCGCTGTAGATTATCGAAAGAAAATTTGTGGATAAGTGATGCACGTCCCGTGAAGTATCAGCTCCAGCCTCCGGGTTGATTCAGCAATGATCCTAGAGCTCTCCCGAAGGCAAAGGGGATTTGGAAGAGAAGGATTCGGCAGGAGAACGTCTGCAAACATGAGGTTAATGATGAGACCAGGCATTATGTTAGGAGTTTTGCCGTTAAATCTAACACTACGCTCAATAACCGCGGTTTGGACCTGTTCGGCTGGAAGTTTGGGGATCTGAGTTTGAGCAAGGT
The DNA here is from genome assembly GCF_022539505.1 of Lolium rigidum. Taxonomy (NCBI): domain Eukaryota; kingdom Viridiplantae; phylum Streptophyta; class Magnoliopsida; order Poales; family Poaceae; genus Lolium; species Lolium rigidum. The sequence goes on along the minus strand of NC_061508.1, from coordinate 248,472,166 downwards.
TCGCAGGTTACCGTTTGAGGAGGTGGCTAAATTGTTCTATCTCAAAATTTATCGTAAGAGGTCGATGCGTTGCCATCAGCTCATTGAGCGTTGATCAAATTAACAATCGGCAAAATCAGTACGACAGGAAATCGGCAAAATCAAGTTAAGGAAAAGTCTTTTTCATTAATAAGGGAGGATTTTTACAAAAGAAGAGCCGATTGCTCAGGGACTACTAATCCTACATTGCTAATCCTTGCTAGCATCATCGTCGGCATCGGAGTTGCCGTCGGCGCTACTTCCGGAGAATTCTTCGTCGCTGCTGCCCCAGCCTTCGGCCGGAGCTTCTTCTTCCTCGTCATCATCGTCATCCTCGCTGTCCGCCCAAGAACGGAAGCGCTTCGCCGGTGGGTACCCGGCGGAAGAGGAGGAATCATCCTCCTCCTCCTCTTCTCCTTCCTCATCATCATCATCGTCCTCGCTGTCCGCCCACATGCGGGAGCGCTTCGTCGGCGGGTCCCTGGCGAAGGAGGAGGCCTCTTTCTTCTCTACTTCTTTTTTCTCCTCCTTGTCGGGGGAGATGGGGTTCGCCCCGGAGGGGAGGTCGTCTTTACTCTTGCTCTTCGGCGGAGATTGGAGGGAGAGGCCTGAGGAGGAAGAAGAAGAGGAAGACATTGCTACAGGGGAAGAGGGTTTTTTGGGCGCTGGTGGACAGAACAGAGCAGGGGGATGAAGTGGCGAACCGTTCGGCACAGATAAATAAAGGGGGTGTAGTGGAGATTTAATGCCATGACGGTTCTCGAGGACGTGATGCCGAAATTATCAATTCGTGCAGGGAAGCCAATGAGGCGAGGCGAAATGATGGAAGATCCTGCGGCAGTTCTGCTCTGCCACGACATGACCCGACGAAGGAAAAGCGTAATGATTTTGGAAATGTCATTTCCAAAACCAGGGGGGCATGTGTTATCACCAGAATTTGACCGATCAGAGGTGGGCCGCGATTGAAGATGGGCTTGAAGGTTATACTTAGAAGAAATACATGAATCGGCCTTGTATACCAAATTTGGGCTAGTTTGCCCGTGTATACGTAACATAGTAGGATACGTGTCGATTAGACGAGTTTGGGCCCGTGCCCGGTTGGGATTATTCCCACGTTAGAAAGTCTATGGACTATAAATATGTATCTAGGGTTTATGAAATAAACAACAATCACGTTCACCACAAACCAATCTCGGCGCATCGCCAACTCCCCCGTCTCGAGGGTTTCTTCCGGGTAAGCACCATGCTGCCTAGATCGCATCTTGCGATCTAGGAAGCACACGTTTATTCGTCTTCCATGCGTTGCTCGTGCTGAAGCTTTTTGATGGCGAGCAGCGTAGTTATCATAGGTGTTTTAGGGTTAGCATTGTTCTTCGTATAATATGCTATCGTCGTGCGACCCTTAGACATCTAGCCGCCCTTACACCTATCTTGGGTGTAAGGGCGGCACCAGTAGATCCGATCCGTTATGATTGCTCCTTGTTCTTCAAGGATTAGTTTAATATATGCATTGTTAGGCCTTACAAACGGGTCGAAGGATCCAGTGGCGCGTAGGGTGTAGTTTGCTAGCCCTAGACGAGGATGTTCCGAGGATCAACTTCGTGTTGGTTTTTAGGCCTTGTCTAGGGTCGGTTTACGATCACCGTGCGTGGCCGCCGAGCTCGATCACGAGTAGGATGTTCCGATTATGCGGTGAAAACCCCAAATCGTAGTAGGTCGCTTTAGCTTTATCTTGATCAAGCGGGACCACCATCCGATCGTACACCTCGTACGCATCATGGGTGGATCGGCTCTTTGAGCCGATTCACGGGACAACTCGAGAGCCGATCGAGGCTCGTATTTAATGTTTACGTGTATGCCATGCAGGAAACTAAGCGAGGCATCATCCAACACCTTCCCGACCGGGTATAGGTCGGGTGGCACGCTCTGCATCAGCATCGGACGTGCGTGCCGAAGGCTTTGCGGGCCGTCGCTCGGAGGGGCCAGGGCCAGCCGCAGTCCTGGGAGATTCCCGGCTCTACGGTGTTGCCCGTCGCTGCCCGCCGGTGGGTTTCTGACCGCAACAATAGGAGAGATTGCATATCTTTGCATTAATTAGTCATTAGTAACAAATTTAGAGGTAAACTTAGTTAATTTCTTGACTTAGCTAAGGGTTTAAACGCGAGAAAAAGTGTTTCACAGCCATCACCGCCAATGCATCTTCCTGCGGCCACACTTGCTTTCATTTTGTCACAATTAGTGACAGGGACTTGGAAGCACCTCATTACATGATTCGGGATAGAGTGTGCAACCGCTTTGAGCCATACCTCCTTCCCTGCTCGTGACAAAGGCCGACCCGAAATGCTTGTGACATACCTCCAAACCTTCTCTGATATGAACTTGAAGGAAGCGGTAGATACCCTAGAAATCTCAGTAGGCATGCCAAGGTAAGTATCGTGAAGTATCTCATTGGCTCCAATTTATTCTTCACTCGGATCTTGACATTGTCAGGACATTTATTTCCAAAGAAAATGGATGACTTCTGTAAGTTGATTTTCTATCCAGAAGCTCCACAGTAGGTGTCGAGAACTCTCTTGAGGGACTCGACACTTTGTTGATCACTGCGTGCAAAGAAGATGTTGTCGTCTACGAAGAGTAAGTGTGATATAGAAGGGCATGTACGTCCATTCCGTATTCCTTGTAGCCCACGAAGACCATCCTTCTTCTGTAGCAAACAAGATAAACCTTCTGTGCACAATAGAAACAAATATGGGCTGATCGGATCTCCCTGCCGAATCCCTCTCGACGGTACCACAGGAGAAGTCAAATCACCATTCACCTTAACCGCATACCTTGCTGAAGTAACACACCACATGACTGTGGTGATCCAGCTCGAAGCAAAACCCAGCTTATGCAGACATCCATGGAGATACGTCCATTCAATTCTGTCATAGGCCTTCATCATGTCAATCTTCAAAGCAAAGAAAGGGATCTTGTTATTTTGACGTCGCATTGTATGCAAACACTCATATGCAACGAGGTAGCTATCCGTAATGAGCCATTGATGACCCACAAGTATAGGGGGTGTATCGTAGTATCTTCGATAAGTAAGAATGTCGATCCCAACGAGGAGCAGAAGGTGTTGACAAGCAGTTTCGATGAAGGATTCACTGTAAATGCTCACAGACAAGTATTCGGGGGTTTTGATGTAACGGATGAATAAAGTACGAGTAAGTAAAGTGCGAGAGTAATAATTGCAGCGAGTGGCCCAATCCTTTTTAGCACAAAGGACAAGCCGGTTTGTTTACTTATAATGACCAAACGTTCTTGAGGACACACGGGAATTTAGTCTAGTGCTTTCGCTTCATACG